>NW_020957133.1:5075-26869 GCF_003031625.1 Empidonax traillii | reverse complement strand
GAATGCTGAAACTATTATATTTTTTGGGGGGGAGGGAGGAGGTAAACTGGGGAGAAAATAGGTTTTATTTTCAAAGTAGATGCTGATATCAAGTTGGTCTTAAATCATAAAGGTGTTAAAAAGACTAAAAGCTCTGACCTCTGTTATGTGTTCTAGTGCTTTTATGGATTTCAGCTGCCTTCCTTCACTGCAGTGAGTCAATCTCTGTTTTAAAAACACTAATTTGTGCCAATGGATAATGTTAGGGGTTCAAAGAGTCACTGAACTCCATTGAGAAATTTGCACTGTGCAACTGAAATTCAGGTTTTTGTATTGCATCTGACTTTCATATGTTCTGCACAGTGAGTTCAAATCTACTCTTTTCTCTTCTGTCTGTCCAGCTGGGTCACAATACCATGAAATCAATGTTCTAGGTTTCCCAGTTACAAAACCAGGTCTCTGGGCTCCACTAGAAGAAAAAAACAAAATCAGGAAATTATACCATTTTTTTTTTGGCTGAGGGTTTTTTCCTGAGTGTAGTTAGAGAAAACCAGAGACAGCTATCTTCTGCTTCACAATATGCAAATATGCTGTGTTACAGTGAACATAACAGAAAGAAATTACTCATCAAGAATTTCCTCAGCAAGCGTGTAATTAGAAATGGATTCCAAATCAAAACACAGCCAGAAACTCCAGAAATCCACATCTAGAAGTAAACAGCTTACAACTGCTTTAGGACAAATATTCCTATGCTACTCTATGCTACAGGAATTTAAAGGAATGAGTAAAAAGGGTGAGAAACAGAGCGCACTGTACTTGTGGTTATATGGACTGCAGCTAAGCTGATCTTATGATGCTCAAAGAACCTGTTTGTGTTTAAAGGTAAGTGTTTGAAAGAAGTAGAATTGATCTTCACTGATATCCTCTGTGAAGCTCTGACCTCTGCTTTCATCAGCAAGCCTTTCTGGCAGGCAACTGAGAGTCAAAAGAAAGTCTTGCTGTGAAATCTACCAATTTCACTCTGACCCTAATTCATCCTGTCTTATGTTGGAAGTTTAACTACAGCACCTTTACAAGGAGTGCAGTCCCTCTGCACTCCCTAGAGGATCTACAGAAAATTATAGAGTCAGGCCAGGCATCTGAAAAAAACACTTCTGCTCCCAAAAGACAAAAGACTCCTCTGTTTGACTATGAAGGTGCACAGTTGTAAACAAATTCAAAAATTGGGACAAAGGCTCTAACCAGGAGAGTGTGGTTTAATTCTGGGTCAGAATGAAGACTCCAGTGAGTATTTAACACTATACAGAAGCATTTGCTATTGATATATATCCTCTCCTCCTATTCTCTTCCCTGATCATGATGTCCATTAAGAAGACATGGGTAGACTCCAATGGCTGCAAAGAAGGGCTTGTGCTGTAACTAAAACTTCAAAGTCTATAATTAACCCAAACTGCATCTTCAGTTTATTGAATTGAACTCTGCGGAAGCATCCTGCTCTGTAGAACAGATCACACACACCTAAAAAGGCTTTTCAGACAATCTGAAGCCATCCATCACTGTGCTTCATTAAGCTCCACCCCTGATTTACTGAGGAGTTCCTGACATCTTGCAAAAACTTTCCCATCTCAGATTTGTGAGTCTCACTTATCTCCTTCCTGATTTGTGCAAGAAAATGATGAGCAACTAATGTCACTCCAAACCTGTACCTCAGCCTGAGGGATACAATTTCCCATCTTCTATCAAAAATATTACGATCTACTTAACAGTGAAGTAACTTATCCTGGATTTATTGGCTGTAGTACAGTGTCGAGTACTGTGTTAAATCCACCACTTGTTAGAATACCCATGGGGAGCTCATGGAAAGGGCAACTTTAAGCCTTTCTAAGTAGTAAAAGTAGAAGTAGTAATGCAGACATAGCTTTGTCTGGATGCAGGCAAGGGCATGGAATTGTATAAACCATGCTAATGATACCTGATAACGAAATTCTTCCGTCAACAGATTAAAGATTTTATTAGAGACCTCCCAAATCCTTTTGCAACATCTGCTATTGTCAGGTATAAAATACTGCTCCTCACCTGAGAAACATAGTCAGAATCCAGAATAATGTATCAAAACATCTTGACATCTTCACACTCAGTTGAGACAGAAACCACAGTTCCATTTCTGTGCTGTTCATTGTCAGTTTACCACTATTACCAATCCTTTCTTTGGCTGTAAACAGCAGCCAGGTGAAATGGACAGGTAGCAATGACTTTAGATTCAGAAATATGGAAAGGACAAACTGTTCTTATTGCTCACTCCATATGAATTTACCACCATTAACAAATTTCTACATGATGGACATTTGCAATGTGCTTCTTTCATTCCTTCGGGAGTAGTGGAGTGCTCTTTCTTGGGATTTCTAGTTTTCTTGCTCTACCATGATGTCAGACATATCAGGGCACCTTGAATACTCTCACATCTGGAAAAGAAGGTTTATGAGATGTGGGATGGGATCTGTCTGGAATAGATTGGATGATCCATTCAGTCATGTTCCAAGAAGCTGATCTCAAGGCATTAGGCTTTGAAGCCTGAAACCTCCATCAGCAGTGATGGGACAAAGTGCCTTGTAGACTCTGATTACTGCCCTCCCATCTTGACTGAGGTCTCCTCAGGGTTGCTCTTATAGGTACCTAGATTGTCTTTTCACTGTCTCTTGTGGAGATCCTATAAAGGTGGGAGCCTTTTCTCTCTTACTTCAACTCTGTTTTAAGGATCTTCATGTCCCACCACAGGGGCAATAAACCACCAACAGAAAAAAAATGGGAACTAGGCTCCTGCTTTACTTTTCTCCTTCGAAAATCTTAGCTTGGGTTCTACTTTCCTATGTATTTTTTCATTGCAGTTATCTTGCTGCCATTTTTCTTCCTTCTCACCCCAAACAGCTGTCTCTCTGGGATCATTTATTCTACAGGCAGCTGTCTTGTCAGGAGCACAAATCCTGCTAGAATCTCTCAATAGCTAAACAAAAGCCTTTGTGATTCTACATTTGCTTTTCTTGTTGTTGCCTTTAAATATTGTAGCTTTTGTTGTCCATCCCTTACCTCCTTCCTGCTTTTCAAGGAACCCTGACACCCACCTACAATTACAAGGAACACATTAATGTGGGCCTGAAATTACCTAATTCACAGGGCTAATTTTTAATAGGCCACTACAGCCCTGAGACAAGTTTTCAAGGTTTGCCTTGGAATCTCCATTGTTAAGCAGGTAGATCCAGAAAGACATAACTTTTTTTAAGGATGAATTTAAGAAGGAAATGAAGTGTTATTGGGTCTGACATCTATGAAATGCCTACCAGGTATGTTGAGGAGCTGGGGAAGAAGCAGAGTTCCAAGTAAATTTTGCAGATGAGAGATGAAATCTTTGCTATGTTCTACCTTTAGCTGCTGATTTGCTTCCCCTTAGAAAACAGGAATTTGGGCTAATCCAAAAGCTCTTCTGGTCAAGTGATAAATCTCTGACATTTTTGCATAGGATCTTTATACAACTCAGAACTTCCGTCTCCAGTGGTTCCTTTTAGGTTGATTTTCAATAATAAAATGCTTACTTTATTAAATTCTCAGGGAAAGTTAGAGAAAATTAGTGAGATAAGACTGATATCCTTCTAATAATAAATAATCTTAGAAAAAAATTAAT
Organism: Empidonax traillii; assembly: GCF_003031625.1. NCBI lineage: Eukaryota > Metazoa > Chordata > Aves > Passeriformes > Tyrannidae > Empidonax > Empidonax traillii. The sequence continues at coordinate 23,214 of NW_020957133.1, read as the reverse complement.
TTATTTTTCTTATTTTTCTTTTTCTCCTCTTTCTCTTTCTTTTTCTCTTTTTCCTTAAACTACTTTAGTCAGCATGAATAACAGTATTTGGAAAGGAAGTAAAAGAGAATATCCTCTGTGTGTGTGTATATATATATATAAATATATATATATATGTACAGACACACAACTGCAGTTTTAGTGGTCTTGGGGTGTTAACATTCTCCCCCACTTTGTTCAGCACAGTGTTGCTTATTACTCACACTGCACATGGACTGGCAGTTTCTTCACTGAGGATTTGTCTGATGCATGGGGCTGAAGCTAGTTTACATCTTTTCCAATTTTGAGAGGGCCATTAACTTCATATAATGTAAGATTTAAATTTAAAAGAAATTCTAGGAAAATCATAATTAGGTGCAGAGACATTACATGAGTTTAATGACTGAGATTTAATTTCAGTTTTCAGGACTATTAATTGAGAGTCCTTATTTGGCACATCTTTTTATTTTTTTCCTTAATTAATAGGAAATTTATTTTCAAGCCATTAAGGCAGAGGTTCTTTTCAATCCCTAAGTGTTTGTGAACTATGTACTAATGTTCTCTACCTTGTTTTCAAAACTCTGTTCCGGTAATTTCTTTGAGCTCTTTCTGATAACATGATAATGCCTGCATGTCTTTTTATACAGAAAAAGCAATCTTCAGTTTAGATATTCTGTAGGAAATTAAGTTACTCAGGACTTAGAACTGAGCATTTCATAAATACTGATAGATTAGAAAGATAGTCTGCCACAAAACCGTACAGAAAGAAGAAAATTAAGAAATAGCATCATTCTGCTTGTGTCTGAAAAAAAGGGCTTGCTGAGGTGTTCTGCTGTGATGTTTTATGGATTATTCTAAGTTGCATGATCTCAACAAATGAAATTCATTTCATTTGGCTGTAGCCACACGCACATGATGTGCCTATCCTAAAGCAATCATCCTCACTCTCAAGGGAAGGGGGACATTTGCAAGTAAGGGGAGCTGATCCCTTTCAGTGTAAATTGCTTTTTGCATTTCATATCTTGATGGTAGAGGAATGTTTCTAGGTGCCAAACCTGCACAGTAACCAGGTGCTAAGGTGTGATATACAGTGGGTTGGTGCATCCATATAGGAATTCAGACATTGGTTTCCTTGTTTGGCACCAACTAAGGAAATCCAGCCTTCTCCTTCTTAAAGTTTTGAATCTGGATGCATTTAAAATGTGAGAGCTGGTGCATTAATTTGTTTTTTATTCTCCTGAAGCATTACTCTAATCAAACATGAATGTTGACTAGTAACCAAGAATATAGCATAGAAGAAAGCACCAACACCTAAAGACTTAAACCTCACAAGAAACTATTTTAGTAAGTAGAGATTGTTTTCTCCTTATTTTTCAGTGCTGGATCACACCTACAATGTGATTTTCTCTCTCTAACTCTCTATTCTCATTTCTTTATACCACAGCACTGAAATGCCTACTTTTCGATTTGCTCTTGCTTTCCAAAAAACACCACCAACTAGGCCCTGGGAGCCCACAGCAGAAGCAACACTTTGACTAAAAAAATCCAGAAATAACACAGAGTCTGAAACAGAGAGGCTGTGACTGAACAGAAAAAAAAAATTTATTACACAACAACACCAAGTTTTTTTTTCTCAGTACAGGTGAAGAGTTAATGTTGCCCCTTGGTAGTAAAAGCAACAGGAAACAAAAAGTTCTTAAGGTAATTTACAGCCAAAAAATGTCAAGGAATTATACGATAATAAATGCTATTTTTAGAACTGAGCTTGTGTCCTTTGGTTTCTATCAAAACTGGAAAAGAGGAAAGTAAGAAAAATAGTGTAGTTTTTGATCAATAAAATATGGTGCAGATAAAGAAATTCTGTTTTAAAATAATGAATTGAATGGTTTACAGGATTACTGGGAATGAATACACTTCACTTCTAAATGACCAGTTCCAGCTGGCCTGCAGTGGATGAGTGTCTATGTTCATAGCCTCTCTGGTCAACAATTCAACCAATGTGAGTAAAAAATTTTAAATAAATAAGTTAATAAACCCCCGAGGCTGTTTCAAAGGAAAAAATGATAATTCGATGAAATGTTCATGGGAGTGTCACTGGTGGAAGCTCAGACTCAAACTATTTTGGGTTTCCAGATTCCGATGACACATAGCTTCTTGGCTGTGTCCTTGACTCATGCATTCTGAATCTCAGGTCCCCTTTCTACTTTTCAAGTTGTGATTCCTGGATAAACCAGAATTACACCGATGTGACATTTCAGAGTCAAAATATTTTCAAATTTTCATCAAATGCTCAAAATCTGCCATGGGAAAAATGTGATTATTATTATTTAAAATACATTCATTATCTTTCCTTGAGTAAAAGAGCCTTTTTTCAGGCAGCTGAAGAGTGTCAATCTGGAAGTCAGGCACAAAGCAGTTTCCGGGACCTGAATTTCCTTCTCGAGCTGACTGTTCCAGCATTCACGTGGTCACAAAGTGAAAAAATAAACTTTGATGCACTGCAAGTGGTATTTGAATAAATGAAAGGATTCAGAATCATGGTGATGAACTTTCTGCCTCAAAAGCAACACTGGAAATAAATAAATATCTGCTGCTGTCTTTTGAAGTGGGACAGTGGCAAACAGTGGGTTTAACACATCATGCCTTCTATTCTTTATTGAGTTTCCAAGGTTAAGAGAGCAAATCATAAACATGATTGTTGTGTACTATCAGCCTGCATTTCAGTATGCACTTGTGAGGAACACCTTGCTTCTACTTTATTCTCATCTTCAGCTCAATCAAATGCATCTTTCTGAGGCCAAACTCCGTACAAATATATATCCTTCCCATAATTGCCTTTTAAACAGGGAGCTTCCTGAGTATTTCCTAGAAAATCAGCTTTCTGAGGTCCTGCTGTGTATTGATATGAGATCCTCAGGTTTCTGCAAGGTTTTCTTTTACAGACACAAGTCATAGTCGTTTATCATCACAGCTATTTTTAAAGCACCTTGGACTGAGACCTGGTATCTCATTTGCAGAGGAGATTCCTCCCTTTCAGTCACTACTGACCTCAATTTTTTGGCTGTTTTATTTTTTTTCTTTAGAAAGTACAAGTAGTTCCTAAGTTTAACTAGATTTTTCTTTCTGTCTGCTCCTCTTTTTGGCTTCTGTGGCTTATTCAAATGATTAGTCTTCCCTCTTAATTAGGAACAATCTGTAATAGTGGTATTAATACTACATAGGAGTTCCAATGATGGATCACTGCATCATTTTACTTTGTCTTGAAATATGGCTGGAAATATGTTCATAGGTGGAAACAGGAGACCTGCCCAGCAAGATTTCTAGTTGGGTTATAAGGTAAGAAACAGATGGATTTGCAAAGGAGAACACCAGGCAACAATTGCAGTTACAACTACAAGTGACTCTTTTCAAATTCTCTTTAAATATAAACTAGATAATCTGTATTTTTTGTTAGATTTATCACCATTTTTGTCTACCACTGGTGAAAGATATTAGACTCCATCAGGCAGATCATCAGCTGATGTAAACTAGCTGATGTAAATTAATTACTGGGATATATTCCTCTTGTACTTGGGTCCCATTAAGCAACAGGGTATGGGGACATGGCCTCAAATAGCACTGGGAGAGGTTTAGATCAGGTACTAGGAAAAATTTCTTCACCAAAAGGGCTGTCAAACATTGGAACACTCTGCCCAGGCTTGTTGTTGAGTCACCAACCCTGGCAGTATTTAAAAGACATGTAGATGTGGTGTGTAGGGACTTGGTTTCATGTCTTTTAGTGGACTCAGTGGTGCTGGATTAACAGTTGGATTTGATGATCTTAGAGTTATTTTCCAACAAAATTATTCTATGGATATATGATTCTATATTGATGAAATTTACCAGTTTACTCACTGAAGATCCACACCTTTTCTCTTTATTAAGATTTTGTGATATTATAGCTTACCAGAGTCTGTGAATTTTATTTTCTCCAGTTATCATGTACAATCAGTGGAAAAAAAACCCCTCAAGTTATTCCAGGAAATGTTAACACAGAGTCTTAGGATGTAGTCACATGCTTTCAAACTCCTATAGCAGCACTTTTCTAGCACCGTTCACCTCTTAGTCACTGTGCTCTCCAAGACATAGCAGCTGGATATGTGTGGTTCCTATTCCTTTTTAGAACAAAGTAAACCAGATCCGTTCTCCTTTTTCCAGAGGAGTCTTAAACTGAAACAATCACTGTTGATTTCCACTAGTCTGGTTCAATTTACACCTAAATTAATTTGGAGAGTTCAAGCAGCCATTTCTATGTGTTAGCTGTGAGGGTGTGATAAAAATCGGAGGGTCATCAACTCCAGAAACTATTAGAACTCTAGATGTTCTAAGGAGGAAAAAAAAGTGATTATGCATTTAGGAAAGGTATAATAGTTATGTTTTCACAGTGAACAACACACATAAAAAGGACAACACCTAAGTGTCATGTAAATGCAAATGTGAAGATGTAACCAATTTTCCAGTAGTGCAAGGAGGGAATGACCCTGGAAAAGTCCAGCAGACCAATGCACTTTGCCCTGTTAAAAGAGAACTTCATAACCATTTGCACTGAATGAAGCTCTGGTGGGTCATAGTGAAAATTTTCATGGAGAAGCCTTTGTTTAAAAAGATTTCCAGTGGAATCCAACTAATACTGCTAATATTCCATGTTCTAATGAAAGTTAGGCAAGCTATTGAAACCAAAACCTGAACTCTTTATAGTTGAAGAGTTCAGAAATTCAGACTGGGAGCTGTCAATCTGTTTTGTCATATCATCAAATTAACATCCCTTCATCACATGTACAGTTTATCTGCCTCGTGGGTTCAGTTTGTTTGTTTCCTGTTTGATTTATGAAGTTCACAGTAGGTTTGGTTTGATTTGGGGTTTTTTTTGGAGGAGTTTATTTGTTGGCTCTTTTAGTATCACTTGCAACTCTCAAGTTTGGGGCAAAGGTGCTTTCCTTCAGTTTTTGATAATTACATGATGACTTAATTTTAGGTCATCACAAGTATATTTGCAATTATGCAGATTCTTAACATAGCATTTCATAACACATCAGTGCTGGAGTTTCCTTTTTTGTTTGGCAGACTGTTTGAATGAATCTTGAGGCCTGAGTCAGTTGCCTATTCAGAGATGTTAAGTTTTATTTGCAACACCCACAGATAGCTGAGACATCTTCACGGGGCTGGCAGCTGTTGCACAGAACCTGTGGGATGGTAGTGCTGGCCTGGAAATGGAGCAGAACTGCACATTAAATGGCCACCCAACAATCCCGGACTTAGTTATCCTGCCCTTACCAGGTGAGATTCATTTCTGGAATCCTAGTTATAAGTGTTTACAAATAGATGTTTACCTCTGCTTTTAGTGTCTAAGGCTCCATTGTAATTGGTTGAGACTTAAGAATCACACTTCAGTTGCTTGAATGTCATCTCCAGAGGGACAGGATAATCAGTTCACCCTGCTTTTCCTCCAGCTGCCCCTCCAAAGAGTCATATACTCTTAGAAGTTCTATGTCATGTGTTCTTGGATAGCCCTGAGTACCTCTGAGTGCCTCAGGTGCCATCAGATACCTGCCTGTAGGCATCCACTTGCATGGCTCATCAGGTCAGCACAGCCAGTGGAGGCTAGAAAGCAATTCAGCTGCTCAGCCAATCTACCTTAGGGTGAGCTAATATGATCTCCCCTTCTGCTTATATTGGGTTGTGGCAATATTCAGACACTCTCATGTAGGGATGTAGGAGTTTGAGGTAGTACAGAGATGTGGGTCTGGCAGATACAACATGGGACACAGGACACGGGCTGTTCCGGACTGGCAGTCAGAGACCAGGCAAGACACTCCACTGCATCTCAGCTGGCAATGGGTGACTTTGTTTGGGTGACTGAGCAGGGCCTGTAGATCCCCATCAATTACATGAGAACCCAGTGAACATTAAGAACTAGACCTCTAATGCAGTTGTCTTAAATTGGGTCCCAACCCCAGCCACTGTGCTTGGAAACAAGATTAATATTGGATACATTATATAAGGTATGTTAGGTAAAAGACAATGTGCAAGATTCCCTGCTCTTACCCAATGTGTTCCTCCTCTGATACCAGCCATACTTTCCTATTCCATAAGACCAGTTGTGGTGGGCTGATCCCAGCCAGCAGCCAAATCCTGACCGTGCCTTTCCCTCCGTCCCCTCTTGGAAGGGATGGGGATGGGGAGGAAATATAGTCTCTAGGTTTATTTTAGGTAATATTAGTTTATTATAACAGAATTTTTCAAAAAAATTTAGACTTCAGTCCTACACCAGTACTACCAGATGTCAATTTGTTGTTGGGTTGTCTGAGTACATTGTGATATGGCAAACATCCTGTCTGGATGATAAAACCACAATAAACTTGGGCATAACTAAAATAAGACTTAACTAGAAGCTTTAATGAGATCAAAAACTGGAGCTTTTTATCACATCAACAATTTCCATAAAGCTTGTGGGAAAAGCATATTTCACTGGGGATTTACAAATTACAGTCATCTTTGTCCACTGAATATGGACAAACTTGCCATTTGTCAGTTAAATCAAACTATTTCTTCTTTGAACATTAGAGGGGCAGTTTAAATTTCCTTGCAAAGTAGACTACTGGTCCAATGTTGCTGAATTACCAAGTATCATATGACACTTTAAAAACTGGGGAAATTAAAATTGGATTACCCAGCACACTCTCTGGAGTTGAACTTTTCTGGCACAAGATTCCTGTTAATATTTCACTTCTAAACTATCTTCCATGCCAATGGTACTAAAAAAGAGAAGACCAAAAGAAAGGAAAAACAAAAAAAGGAAAAAATAACAGAAAATGAGGTTATATTGGATTTGAGTAATTGACAGCAGTGATCACTATCAGATCACAGCTTAAATAATGCATTGCTCAGCAGCACAGTCACTGTACTGAGGTATTCAGAGCACTTATGTACAAAGACTAAAATCTGCTACCTCTCTCTCAGTCTCTCTCTCTGTATAGAATACTGATGCATACACTGAAACTATCACTTAAAGAAAAAACCAACACCAATGATGAACACTTCAGTGGAGTAAAAATGATGAAACAAAGATGGCTCACAGAGACTGACTGGATACTGCGTTTTTGTCTAATTTTGAGAAGATGTTCCATCCAAGTTTAAGGTAGCAATGTGAATCCAAAGCATGTGTGTGAAGGTACCTGTTGGGTTCATATCTGCTTTCAGATCAGCTCCCTGAAAGGAAAACTTCATCTTTCAGCATCCTGTGATATTGACCATTGACCTATTCATGGGAGGGAGGTGGGGCACTGATAAGAAAAAGAACATCTAGCACTGAGTCCTCCCCCCACATACTCCTTTATCATTGCTAAACTGCCTGTTTTTATAGCAGTCTTAGCACACTTCTAAGCCCTGATTCGGTCTTCCAATAACTTCCAGCTCCAACAGTGCACTGCTGGCACAGGCCATGGCAGGAGAGGAATTTGCTCACTGACTGGGCAAGATGGGCAGATGTTGGATGAGAGATGGAGAAGTGACTTGCCAGAGTCAAACAAACACAGGGCTCCACACAGTGCCCTGCCAACTTTCCCTGCAGGATCCTGCCTGCTAAGCTCATTAAAGTTCACAGCAGAATTTGGTATCTAAATTGAATAGGCTTAGTAACACAGAAGTACATTAATTTACTATGAAAACTCTATTAAATGTAGGAATGGTAGAGCCAAAGTTTATTAATTGTGACATTAATGTGTAGGAACAATAGCAATTTAGTAACTTGGAAAGGAGTGAGCCAAAAAAATCTCATAATTAAGGTAAATAGAGCCAAAAGGAATATTATAAACTAGATCTTTTCTGTCTTCTGCATTAATCACAAACGATGAAGGAACTCTGCATCAATGGGGAACTGGCAGTCACATATCACTGACATTTGATATAAATGCAATGTAACAGCCATAATAATACTACTGCTACTACTCTGGATAATAGTGACATGTAGCCCTTACATCTAAAATCCAGTCCCCATGTCAGCAAATGCAGCTCTACCAGTGTCAAGGAACTGTGGATCACATGGATTTGCCCATTTCATTTCAATATGCTGGAAAGGACATATTTTTCTTTATGGAAACTTATATCAATGTGACTAAAAGAGCAGTGCCAGTTTTTAGCCTGTTTTCTACCCTAGTACTTTCTCCTTCTTTTTACAGAAATAAAGACAGAAAAAAAAAGCTGTTTAAAATGTTTGGTTTATCTCCAACATCTACTGACAATCCAGCCATGCAATTATTTATACCCAAATGGTTTTCAACCTGAACAGGCTCACAGTGCCCACCTGTATGAATCAAATGCCAATATCAGAGGAAAGAAATGCTCTCAAATACCTGTTTATTTTGTAAAGCAGTGTCAATCTACTCCTCGCTAAAGGTTCATCTTGTAGGGAAGATGTGGGTACATAATTTAATAGTGTACACCAATTTTTATTCAAAACTGACATTTGAAGGGGAATAAAATAAAATAAAATTCTTAAGAACATAACCTGACAATAAGTTGACATTTAAATTAATCAACTTTTTTTTTAAGCTTCTACTGTAAAAGTTGGATGATAATCATTTGCCTTGTACTATCTCTTTCCTCTGATTTTGCTTGTGAAAAGGCAAAAATGGATGATTTAATTTGCCAGCTTTTAAGGTATTCAGTAGTTTACACGCTGAAGGTGTCTATTAAAAACAGGCTATTACATTTTTTCAATGAATGTATTCTGATAAGACTGCAGGATGCAGCACTCGTGAAAGCAAGTGAAGAAAGTGTTCGAGAGAGATAGCAGAGTCTAAACAAACTTTGATTACCAGTGAAAACCTAAAAGTTGGTAAGGGTACAATTAAATTCTAACCAGCAATTTTTCAAATTGATAAAAACAAGAAAGGGAAAGTTAATCTCTTCAAAATAGTAGCATGTAAGTGACATTCTGAGTAGTTACAAATGAGAGTGAACTTTAACCATGAGTCCTAATGATAATCACCCAATATTTATAATTTTGGCAATCTAGAATATACAAATATTATTGTCATTTTTTTAGTTTCACAGTTAAGACTGTTGTTTTCACATAATGATGTGACTGTGAGGATGTGACTACTTTTTATGTATAAACAAATACACTATATCACTGGCAAAAGCGAAGCCAAATAAAGGAGTGGATGAGTCTCTTTATTTGCTCATGCAGCATCCAAAGAAACACTCACAGGTGTATATTCTACTCTGGGTTGCAGATGGGCCAACACCCTATTTCAACAAGATTGAATGAGATAAGCCAATGAGAAATGTTTCTGAAGATAACTCAGATTGACAGAGTTCCCCTATCCATGTCAGGGCAGATTTGGAGAAGGATCTCCAAATTCCCATTCAGACAGAAAGGATTGAAATGTAATCTGTCTACTCTGTCTACTCCTCCTCCTCTGAAACCACTGTGAATGGAGGTTGTTGGAAGTGAGCTACACACACGTTCTTCTGTCAAAAACTGTTGAAAGATGAAGAACTAGGGGTGAGTGGCTGTGAACTCACCTGGAGTGATGGACTCCAGGTCAGTGCTGGTCACTGCTTCACAGAAACAGTCCTGTGGGGAGCTGGGTGTGGATGGAAATCATTGCAATAAGGACGGAATGTGCCAAGTGATGAAACCTGTAAAAGACTGGAATTGCTTATATTGGCAAGAAGACAAGGAAGACACAACAAACATTTCGGGAGCCAACAGGAGAATTGAAATTGGAGGAAATAATCTTACTGGAAAAAAAGGAAATGCATTCCTAATTGGACTATGAAACTCCTTGCCATAGAACACTATGGAAGCAAGAGTATATCAGAGTTCACTAAGCCAAAGGATATTTTAGTGGTCATCAGAACAACCATACTGTTAATTGTTAAGTTGATGAATCTTTTATGCTGCTTGATAACTATTCATTCTGTAATGGATTATTGTTAGCAAACATTTGCCTTTCAAAATGTCTGACATCTCCTGTTATTTTTGCTGGAAGTGAACAAGACCATTGGTAAACACACATGTTTTCAGTAAAGACTTTGAAATTACCTTTCAAATTTCCCATGGAAATGAAACTGCACTCCCTAAGGGAAAGATGGTGGACATTATGGTTGAGACAGCAGGTGTTTAAAATTGTTCCTGCTGAGTTCAGTACAGGATTAAAATTTTACTAGGCTGGGAGAGGTATAAGAACACATTTTGCTGAATAGAAAACCAATATAATAAACTGAGACATTTTCCAATTATCCTGAGGTGAATACAAGCTACAGCTCCTTCCTAAACCACATTTGAAAGCTGAACTGAATATTTCTTGATGATCAAGGCATTTTTTAAACACAGGAGAAGGTAAGTTTTAATTTTTTCACTTTCTCAGTGTGTTCAAGGATAGATGACAGTATGGAAGTACAGGGACAATCAGTGGCAACCAAAAATGTAATTATCTTTCAGAAAGGTTAGTGTTTTACTCTTTATTTTTTACTCTCTACTGAAAAAGAACTAATTAAAAAAATGTCATGTGACTGTGTTCAAAGCATTTTGAATCTTGGTGAAGTCAAACACAAGGAAGAAATATATTTCATAGACCCAGTAAGGGTAATGTGTCCTGAAGGGTTAGCATAGTTACTCCTTCAGTAAGTAAGGTCAAACTATGTGCAAGACAGGGACATTTAGCATAAAAACAGTATTAATAATTCATGTGGCAAGCCAAGTAGTGGAATGATAAGATATAGTGATGGAGAAAAAACCCAACAAAACCTGGCCACCAGACAGATACAATGGAAAAAAATCTCATATAAAACAAAAGGACAATAAGATAGACAAGTGAAAATACTGATTAATATTGATTAAGAATTTTCTTATGAATGTCCACACAGATTCAGTCTTATTATATGACAGTAATTCCGGTTTCTGTTGTTTTCTTGCTGGTTATCTCAAGCCAAAGTGGCTCAGTGCAGAACCTCACACCAGACAGCTACAAACTATTCATCTTCACTGCTCCTTAACATGGAAAAACAAAGCTCTCTGGATAAATGAATACTTCAGTTCTATGCTGGGAAGAGAACAGACAGTGTGCTCTACGTCTTAAAAAAAGAAGATTTTGCTGTCCTGGCCTTCAACTCCAGAGATTTTATTTATGAAACGTTCTCAAAAACCTGAAGTCTCCCATCAAAAGTAAGTCTTCCAAGAGCTGAGTGAGCTAACTAATGCTATGCCTGCCTGGGATCCAGAAATGTATTTTCTCAGCTTACAATCCCAAAGAAATATCAGGAATACTTAGTGTATTCCTGAAACCAGAGTTCCCATAAAATGCAGTTTCTTCCAGCTGACACTTTATGGCACATATATAGCAGTTATAGCCTCAAAACAAGACATGCAAGAACAAATGAATGGGAGGGAAGCCACTAACAGCAATTGGAAGTTGGGAACACCCACTTAGTATGACCAGCTTGAGATAAACTCCTTTTCCTGCTCCTCAGGTTTAAATCTAAATACTCATTCTCACTCAACTGATTAGTGCTTTAAGATAAGGGCAGAGATTAAGGGAAAGCAGAGACGCAGATCCAGCTCAAAAAAGCATTTTGTTTCCTCATGTGTCTTCTTTCCTATTTCTCTGAGAAAAGCAATAACTCCCTGCAGTGCCAATTCCAGAGGTACAACAATGTGTGACCTGCTGAGTATCCGTTTCATTAAAGGTCTCTCACAGGATCATAGAATTGTTTGGGTTTGAAGACACCTTTAAAGACTATCAAGTCAATCCCCCTGCAATGAGCAGGGACATCTTCAACTATATCAGGTTGCTTTATACAACCTGACTTAGAATGTTTCAAAAGATCAGGCAGCTGCTGTCTATGTCATTAAGGAAGAAATTAATTAGCACTGGTCCCCTTACAAACCCCTGAGGGACACCACTCATCACTTGTCTCCATCCAGACACACTGACATCAACCACTATGCTCTGGATGTGACCATCCAACCAATTCCTCATTCACCAGTCAGTCCACCCAACAAATCAATCTCTTGCCTATTTAGAAAGAAGAATGTTGTGAGGGTCCCTGTGTCAAAGGCTTTTCAGAAGTCCAGATAGGTGACGTGCATAGCCCCTCCCTTGTCTGCTGATGTAGTCATTCCATCACAGAAGGCCCCTGGATTGGTCAGGCAGGACTTCCCTTGGGAGAGCCACGCTGGCTGTCCCAAATCACCACCCTGCCCCCCATGTGCCCCAGCACAACTTCTAGGAGGATGTATTCCATGATCTTCCCAGGCACAGAAGTGAGGTTGACGGGCCACTAGTTCCCAGGGTCCTCCTTTTTACCCTTTTTTAAAAATGAATGCAATGTTTTCATTCAGGGACTTCACCTGAGTGCTGTGACTTTTCAAATATCACAAAGAGTAGCTTGCCAACTACATCAGCCTCAGGACTCTGGGATGCACCTCTTCAGGTTCCACAAGTCTCAGCTTGCTTCCTCCCTGTTTTAGCTGAGCAAAAGCTTTGGGACCTTTCATTATAAGGCTGGAGAACCCTGCGAAGAAAGCAGAGTCCTTGAGCTACATTTCTGCTGCACAAAATATTTACAACCACACACCAATGTAGAGTGGAGGGATCTCTGGAGGTTATTTAGTCAACAGCCCTGTCATAGCAAGACTGTCTTTAAAGTTACCTCCAGCTGTCTGTTAGCTCAGGTCCTTGTCGAGTTGAGGTATGACAGTTTTCAGGGAGGGTGTCCACAATCTCTGTGGTTAACCTGTGAAGAATGTGTCTGTGTAAATAATCATCCCTTGTAACTAACTGGAATTTCTCCTGTGGCAACTGTGACCGCTGTCTCTTTTTTCTTGCTGTGCATCTCTCAGAAAAGCCTTGTTCTGTCTTTCTTACAGGAACTCTTCAGGTACTTGAACACAGCAAACAGGTCTCCCCTTAGCCTTTTCTTTTCCAGGCTAAAGAAACGCTGGTTTTGAAGGCACTCTTTGTTGATCACGGGATGCAGCATCACAGCCACAGCTTTGAGCATGACAAACCAGTAAATTTAATACTCACTAAACAGTGAAGCCGTCCAGTGTATATATCGTCATTACGGCTGCAGGGATAGTAAAGAAACTGTTAGGAGCTTTCCTAAAGCAAATGTAAATCATTCAACACCACCCTTCCCATGGTCACAGAGACTGCTATTTCAATGGGGAAAACAATCAGTTTGGTCAAGCACAATTTACCCTGATTTATTACACATGATTTATCCAGACTCTGTGTTCCCAATTACCTTGTCCCTCATGTGCCTTGAAATGGCTTCTGTGTATAATACCTTTTTATCAAGAAGCCCTGGAAAGTAGCTAGTGAGGCAACCTCTGGGATGCAGCTCTCAACTGTATGTTCCAGCAACAAGAAGATTTCACACACTTCACCACAGCAGGGATAAGAATAACGGAATGGTTTGGGTTGGAAGGGACCTTAAAGGACCATCTAGTTCCAATCCCAATTCCATGGGCAGGGATGCCACCCACCGAGGATTTCATATACAGTGGAATACCTTCCAAGAAGGGGCAAGCTGCACGACAACCTGCAGTTTGACTTACAGTTTTTCAAGGAGTTCTGCACTCCACAGTTAAGGAACCACAAGAAAAAAAAGGTATAATTTATGACACATCCTTGCCTTGAACATTGATTTTTGTGAATACTGGCTTCGAATCTTGAACTCACTGTGCACTGGCATTGACATTAGGGCCGTAAGTCCTCTAATATGTGTGGATATTATAAGGCCTAAATTTGTCACTTTAATCCTTAACTTTAACATCATTTGTGTACCACAGCGATATTTCAGTAGTGCACTGTGTGCTTCAGTGGTGCTCACACAGTGGGCAGAATTGAAGGTGGTATAAACATTTATTTTAATGATGACAGGAGCAGTTTGAAGCTGGAGTCAGGAAGATATGACATAAGTGTGCCTAAGTAAATTTGTGCCTTGAGTCAGACCCTCAGAATTCCCACACATTGTCAGGACACAAAATACATCTCTAAAGCAGTAAACAGAGGCAGGAAAGATTTTAAAAATAGCAAATAGGAAATTCAAAGAAAGTAGCAAGTCTTAGATATCACATACATTTGGGTTAGCAAGGTGCCTCAATACAGGAAGATGAACCTTTAGCTATTATAATTTGTCTAAGAGGAGTTAAGGACAAATTTCCTGCCCTGAAGACTTACCAAGCTCCTGGATTTGGTTTTGAAGTTCCCATGTTTTACTCTTGTTCTGGATTTACATCTTCATAGTTAACAGTGTTGCCTCTGCAGAGCACAGGACTGTGCATTTCAGAAATCCTTTTGTTTGTGAACATATTTAGAATATGTAAGGCTGATGAAACAATTCTATTTGTACTTTCTAGCAATTGTGAATGCCTGGACAGTAATCAGAGGGGAGACAAGTAGAGGGAGATGTTTCTTGTTTTCAGTGGTCTGGGCTTATTTGGGTTAAAGCTGAACAAAAAGAAGAAACGTTTTGTCCTTTTCCTCCTCTGCGCTCTGTGAGTGATAAAACTTGAGCTGTGCTGCCAAAATAATCACAGCTTAAAAAGCTGCTTTAAGGGATGGGGATTATCTCAATTATCACAGCTCTTCCAAAAGGTATGAGCGTAGAGGACATCAATCTGATAAGACAAAAATCCTTGTATGTTGTGTTCCCATATCTATAAATTCTGTAATACACCCAGAGGCACCAAATTGAGTCACACTCATACTGTGCTTTGCTCATGCCACTAAGAGATCAGAATAACTCAGTGTCCTGAGACCATGGAATTGCGACTCCTAAGACCTGACTGTAAATTACTTGCTCCCTTTGTTAGAGGGGCACTCTATTTCAGCTCCACCAAAGCAAAAGGGACATCTTGCCCTGCCAGAGTTCCAGAAATTTTCCTGGTGGTAGGTCAGGATGTAGACAGCATACAAAGCCATCCTTTTTGCATTACAACAGCCACTAAATGGTGTGCTCCACAGCATTCACCAGTTTCCATATTCAGGTACAGACTGTCAACAAGATGGATCTCACAGAGAGCTCGACTGTACCCGAGAATCTTGTGTGTCTCTGATTGAGGCTGGAGCTGCTCTTCCATGTGCAGTGGAAAGATGCACACACTGCTGGTGCCCTGCCAGCAAAGGGCACTGTTTCCAAGCTGGGAAATGTTCTGCTTAATTGTATTACGTGGGCATGTCTTTCAGACAGCACCAGAGCACTTGAGTCTCTGTCTTCTCTGTTCAGATACACACAGTATCTTCGCAATACTCTCCTGTTTCTTCTGATTTCTGCACCATATTATTACTTCTTGCACCCACTAAAAATCACATTATATAAATACTCTGAAATTCACACTTGTGGATGAAGTCTCAGTGTGAGTTTTAGAGCTTGGAGGACTGGTGACCATAGTTTTTTTACCTTTCATGGGCTCCATGCTGGCAAAATGTGAGAGGTTTTACGATCATACCAAGGCCCTGAGCAGGTAGAAATGGGCAGAACTGTATATCAGGCTCACTCCACTCAACATTAAGTTGGATCTTGTTTGGCTGTTGCATTTCTTCTGTTGTTATTCTTATCCAATTAAATAACTCTAATAATGGGAAATGACATAATTGGTTGATTTGGTTGATTTGGTTTCTGGAAACATAACACATGTGTCTTTTGACCCAAACAGACTCACAGAGCCAGCAGACAGCGGAAATGGTAGCAAGAGACAGAATGCTGTATTAGACTGGAGTCAGGAAAAGAGTTGTTTAAAAGGTAAAGGGGAAACAAATTTCCTCCATGAATTCAAAATATGCATGCTGGAATTATTCTGAAATCATTGGCGAGTCCTTTGTGTTCATGTTCCTCAATTATACAAGACTGAAATTAAATATTAGAATAATTTACTAATCCTGTTTCTGTTTAGCACTCAGGCTGTCTCTGGGTTGATGCTGTAATCCTATTCTCAGGTATAACTGCTTTAATTGTGTTGTGTATTCTGAGTAACAGGATGTTACCTTAGCCATTAAAAAATAAGCTGATTTGGAAAACAATCAGAAGACAAAATGAGCTGAAGATTGCAAATTGTAAAGCTGGAACACCTGATGAAGAGGACTGTCTTTTCAAAGATCAAGTACAACTATTTACAGCAAAATTGCAGGAATTAAGTAGGTTTTACTCTCTTTTTTGTGGTGATTCTTAGCAAGCATCCATGCTTGAGTAGGACAAGCGTATTTGCTAACCTTCCAGATGCTGTTAAACTGGTTACTAAGCTGAGGGACAGTGTGGGAGCAAGTGCTTAAAGCACCAACATTTTTCCCTTTGCCACTTTCTCAGCTAACACCTTCCTCTCTCTCCCTTTGTGAGGAAGGGGACAGGCAGAGAGAGAAGGGAAAAGAAAGAAACAAAGCATATGTCATTAAAAATATAATGAGGTGAAGCAAAGGGCGCTTGGAATTTGGGATCTGGCAGACTCTTGAAGCAGCTGAAAGCATTATTGATAGGTGATATCAATAATAAATGTGGATAGGAGGTAAAACTGCAATGAGGATGAGAGTGCAGGTTTACACTTAAAGAAGAGGGATGGAACATGCTTGGGCTAATGAGACAGTGGCTGCTCCACAAAGGGCAGGGGGTTACTTTCTTTGACTTCTCTTTGGGCCTTGCAAATGCAGGAAGGAAGTGGGAAGATTATGGGATCTTCCCTTCTCATGTTGCTGCTGAAGAAATCTCTCCTATTCTCTGTGTCGTGCCGAGGTCAAGTTATTAATTTCGTGCCAGGTCTTCTAGAGAAAAAGCAACGTTAAAATCTCCAAGAGCAGAAGGTGGAAGAGCACAGTCAAATTGTAGAGCTGGAGATGCAGTCACAGCACCAGCTCTTTAGAGGAGAGCTGCAGTTCACGTTCAGGAGGGCAGTGTAGGGTGGTTCTTGGTTAGGTCCAAAACAGGTCACAGTAACCAGAAAGGAACATCTGGATGTTTCCTTCAATCCAGGCAACCAAACTATCTCTCTTTTGTGCTCTCCATGTTTGTGCTAAGTGCATTCTAGCACATCTTAAATTGCTATCCATGTAAAGCTAGAAGAAACTTATTCTTAGTACTGTCCAACCAAGATTCACAGTGACTAACAAGAAATTGTTTCTAGTCAGCTAGGACCAGGTCCTGCTACTTTTGATTTTTGCAGAGCTGAGGAACCAAAGCCTGTAATTACCTCTACACATCATCTCAGTGCAGCTCAACGAGTATCACACATATTTTAGGAATGTTTCTGGAATCTCTGAATGTTCCAAAGATTAAAAATATCTATGGAAATCTCAGTGGGATTTTCTCTAAGGATTTCAGAACCTCCTGTCAGGATGGAGAGATAATGAGCAGATTGTTGTCCTTGTCTTGGTTTTGTGTTTTTAAAGAGCAATAGGAAAATAAAATTACATATTGGCTGATACCTTCTTCAGAACTTCCCAGAAAGCAATATTAAAAAATGCAACATTGATTTTTTGGGGAGGAATCCTTTTAACTCTTCAGTGAGTCACTTCTATTTAACTAACCTTTTTCTGTTCTTTTCCAAGGAATGCAGACCCTTCTCCACTCACCTGGTTAGTACTGAAGATGGGAACACTTAAGCATAGACTGAGTGCACCCATGAGTCTCAGACTACCTTTGAAAATTAAGGCTGAGTTCTCAGTATGAGTGCAGGGCAAATCAAGAAAGCAGGATTTGAAAATATAATCAGTCTTTCTAAGGACTGAAACAATTAGAAGTGATAGAAATATGTAAAGAAATGGGCTTCCACCAGCTGTTGTAAGCAAATATTCTTCTTCAAGCAAAGATTCTAAAATCGTAGATTTTAAACAGGTGTTTAATTTAAGACATAGTCATTAGATTTCTGTCTTTCCTGTTTTCTTTATCCTTAGACTCAGGTGGGAAAAGTTTGATATAAACCATCAGTGAATTATATTTTTTTCTGTTAACATAGTATTTGCAACTGGATATCCTTTAGGGGAATTTTCTAAGGTATAATTTCCATGAACCTAGGGAGAAATGGAATTATTTCTTACCTCAAACTAAACTGAATTTATCTGTTACTAAAATCTCGGTT
>NW_020957133.1:0-4926 GCF_003031625.1 Empidonax traillii | reverse complement strand
GTGGGAAAAGTTTGATATAAACCATCAGTGAATTATATTTTTTTCTGTTAACATAGTATTTGCAACTGGATATCCTTTAGGGGAATTTTCTAAGGTATAATTTCCATGAACCTAGGGAGAAATGGAATTATTTCTTACCTCAAACTAAACTGAATTTATCTGTTACTAAAATCTCGGTTGTTTCTTAGTTTTGCCTCCAGGTGTTGCAGTACTCTCTCCTACTTGTGAGGGCTCATTTTCACCTTTGAGGACTTCAGATAAGTTACCACAGAGAAAAATTAGGTTATATGTGTTTTGAACAATGTTTTAGAGCCTGCTATCTTGAATAAAAGGCAGTAAAAACCTGCAATATCATTTAGTCTGGGCACCAGTGAGTGCAGTGTTGTACCCTTTAGATATCGTTAAGTGCACATTATGTAGTGTCCATCCCCCAAGATCATCCTCCACAGTCCAAGTCCCTGCAGTGCCCAGGAGCATTTCTTGACACTCACTGTACCACTCGCCTCACTTAACATCATGCCATTACTCTTAGTTATGGCCCCTTGATTCACTCCTTTAAATCCTCACAGTTTGGCTGCATAAACCTGCCATACATTTACAGGCAGATTCATGTTGTGTTATCCAAAACACAAAAAGCACAGCACACAATTTGCAGTGGACGGTGCCCTCGCTTCAGATTGTGAAAAGAAGGAAAGAATAAACCCTAACAGATTTTTTTTTTTTTCACCACATGTGGGTACAATGGACTGAGCTCTGGGTGCAGTTCCTCTGATCCCAACATATGCATCTGAAGGAAGTTGAAAAGACATGTAAAAGTCCACACTGCAGATACTTAAACCAAGGTGAGACAGGATAAGGAGGGAGCTTCAGTTTAACTAAAAGAGGGAAGTTTTAGATTAGATATTAGGAAGAAATTCCTTACTGTGAGGGTGATGAGACCCTGGAAAAAGGTTCCCAGAGAAGCTGCGGATGCTCCATCCCTGGAAGTGTTCAAGGTCAGGTTGGATGGAGCTCTGAGCAACCTGGTCTAGCGAAAGGTGTTCCTGCCCATGGTGGGGAAATTGGAACTAGATGACGTTTAAGGTTCCTTCCAATCCAAACCTTTGTATGATTCTATGAGATATATTTTGCTTCAGGTCATTGCAACAAACCATCCGACAAAATGCCTCAGGGGTTGGATCCTCTCCAGCACTGAGTAAAGCAGAGCACACGGAAAAGGTCAACAGTGTCTCACCCCTCCTCATTGTCATCACTGTGCAGCCCATATTGTCACCCTCGTCATTGCATTCTGCTATGTGTTAAATGTTCTAATTCCAGCCTGAAAGTGTCCACTCCTTACTTCTCCTGTGGACACTGAGTATCCCCTTGGACACAGAGTTTAAGGAATAATATGAACAACTTGCCTGGTCTACTTTTGGGACATCCTCCTTCATAAAGCCTCAAACTGTAGGTTTGATGAGAATTAACTAGTGCTTTCATATATAATAAGTGTATATGTATAGGCTTGAGTTTAGGACTTCTTTAACCTTAATTTGATATAATAATTAGTAAAGAAATCAATATATCAACCTTAATCTGATGCAACAATTAGTAAAAAAAAGAGGAAAGTTAAGCACCTGTGTTTCATATCTTGCAATAGGGAGTTAACTACTCAGACCTGTATTCTACTTTTGTTAGCCATATGGGAAAAATAAACTGTTTTTTCTTGACACTGTTTGAGTCATGTTTTTTTCCCCCTAGCTGAGCTTTTTTTGTGACTGTTATCTATATCTCCAAGTGTAAGCATGTGTTATTGTGGACAGCCAGAACCAAATGTTTTAGTATTGCCGCAGTGTGCTTGCCATTCCTCTCTGACTTCAGCCTATGTATAGATTACAGCATTTGCTACCATAACGCAATTTTAAAAATAACTTTTTGTTTTCTGAAGGTCAAAAGGGCAAAAGGTTGTTTTATGGCAATTATTTTTCCTGTGGTTTGAAAGGAAAAATTCAGGTCATGTTACTTAAAAGTTTCCCCCCCTAATATTTCATTTTTTCACTTCCTGCCAATTGTATTTTGCCAAAGTTGCCTCAGATATCATTAGGAACTATGTGTTGCACTGTTCATCTGACCTGTGGGAGAAAAGTAGTTCATCAGAGAAAACAACTTACCTTTTTGTAAAAACACACATTTTCCTCAATGGTAAGAAAAAAAAGGTGATACTGAAGAGAGCATGTATTTTCCAGAACATATTGGATTCTTTTTCTGCAGTCAAGAACATATCGTTTTAAAAGTGGAAAGTTATATCTGTCAGCTTCCTGGCTGGCAAATGTCATCTTAATCCTGACTTCAGGTGGACTCTGTGACAATGACTCCACCCTTGATAAACCATTTAGTCTCTGTTCAGTCTAGTAAAGAATCTTCAGACTCTCATTGCACTGTGATGTGGCTTTAGCTAATAAATCAGTCAGAGAATCCTTTTCCTCTCTGCCCTCCCTTTACCACATTAATATTGATTATTTGGAGGTAAGGAGTCCCAAGGAGTGGAAGCGGATACGCCTCATTGCCTTGAACAATTCTTTTCCCTCTATTGGGACAGTACAAGGTAAATTAATAGTGTGCTTGCAGACACTAGATAATGTTAATGTACTCGCTATTGATAGAGTGAAATAACACGAGTAACTTCAGCTTTGCTTAAAACAAAACATTAATTTTCCAAGGCCACTAGGATTTATGCAGCTGGTCGCTGTAACACATACAATCTTTGCTTTTAAATATGCAACATTTGGGTTTTTAAACATGAGGCAAGATTTTATTGCCACATGAAAGACAAAAAGGGATTTTAATTCATTGCTTATTCTCTCAGGCTCTTGTCTGCCTTTAATCTAAGTCCCTGCTCGATTTTGTGGGTAAGAAGATGCCTTTTCTACTAGGAAATAATGCAGAGCAGCTTTATCCCCTGTGATCCTCTGGCTATGTAAAAATGCATAGGAAATCTGTAAGTGTGAAAGCTGTGCTTTTGTATATGTTTAAAAAAAAAAAAAACACTCTGGGTCAACTGTTCTGGTTTCACTGGGATAGAATTAATCTTCCTCTTAGTAGCTGGTGCAGTGTTGTGTTTTGGATTTAGTATGAGAATAATGTTGATAACACATTGATGTTTTGGTTGTTGCTAAGTAGTGCTTAGTCTAAATCAAGGACTTTGCAGTCTCACACTCTGCCAGCGAGCAGGCACACAAGAAGCCCAGAGGGAGCATGGCCAGAACAGGTTACCCAAACTGGCCACAGGGATATTCCACACCACAGAATGTCATTCCCAGTATACAAACTGGAGAGAGTTGGCTGGTGGTGGACAGTCTGGGCAGCGGTCAGTGGGTGGAGAGCAATTGTATTGTACGTCACTTGCTTCTCTTGGGGTTTATTCCTCTCTCTCTTTCTCATTATTATTAATATTATTACTTTATTTCAATTATTACACTGTTATTATCTCAACCCTTGAATTTTTATTTTTTCTTTCCAGTTCTTCTCACAATCACACTGGGGGAATGGGGGAGTGAGTGAGAGGCTGTGTGCTACTCAGTTGCCAGCTGGGCGTAAAGCATGATGCCATGCAAAAAGAAAAAGGCAATGATGGACACTCCACTTTCACCTCCATCCATTTTGATGCTCTGGAAAAATTATGGCAACCGTGTTGGATTAAATAATGGGTATTTAACAACAGCCTGGACCTCTGTAAGCTGGAACCATAGATGGTATTTGAGCCATGAGGCTTTTTTGACCTTGAGGCAGATTTGCAGCTGCTGCAGTCCATAGTGTGGATTCTTCCCACAGTCCTGCTGCCCTTGGTGCACGAGGAGCATCTGCCATGATGGGAAACTTGGAGGAAATCGCTGGTGCAGAGTGTAGACGACTCTAATGACAGGCTGGTGATGGCTGCACATCTGCAATTCAGCCTAGCAGGGATCACAACGCAGGAGCTGCTGGGAGGTAGTGTCATGCAGGGCTGAAATGTCACCACATTGCCATTTCCCTTCTGGCCCCACCAACTTGCCCATGTGACTCATCTGAATGTAAGGTCAGAGTTTACCCATCTATAACTCTGACACAGTAATAAACTGTGGGTAGAACTCGAATCCCAGCAAACTTGGCCCTGCTTTTCTCCTTGCACTCTGATCCTAATTTCTACAAATGTGTTTCTAGCTCATAAATATTCACAGAATAGCTCATGTAAACAAATTTTGTCTACATGTTATTCATGCACTGTTTGCTTTGATTCTGCAAGTTCCTGTATATGTTACTTATGGTGGGTGAACGGTCATAAAAGTCACATACTGTTACTTCTGGTACCTGTCTGGGTGACTGAACTTTCTAGACAGGAATATAACAAATGACAAACTGTGGATAATGAACAGCAAGTAATAAATAACAAACTGTACAGAGTGAATATTTGGAGGAATAATTATTTGTGCTGAAAATCATGAAACTTTTAGGACTTGGCAGCATTCTTTCTCCCAAATAAACTGTTATTCATTCGAAAGCTCATGAATGATAGATAATCTCATCTCACAAATAATTGACAGTCAAAACCTCAATTAAACAAGCTTCACAAAACCCCTGGGAGATAGGCATTAATAATAGCTTCATATTACTAAAACTGATACATGAATACTTTCCTGAAGAAGTTTGGCATTTGAGGGTGTCATAGTTCTGATTTTAGAAAGGAATTTTTCTTTCCCTTTCCCCTTTTTTTTTTTTTTCCCCTTCCCCCCCCTGCATGAATGCTATTCAAGAACCATCAAGTGAACAAAGGAGTCGGCCTGGCTCTTAACGACCGAAAATCAGTCTCCTGGCAACGACGGGGGAGGAGTTGGGAAGAAGGCGGAGTTGGTGGGGAGCTCAGCTCCGGGAGCAGGAGCAGAAGACGCAGCTGGAAAGGGAGGTGTCCCG
>NW_020957132.1:16760-48149 GCF_003031625.1 Empidonax traillii | reverse complement strand
TCTCTCTCTCTCTGGTGCTCCCCTGCAGGCAGAGCCCCCCTCTCACGGCAGCAAGAGGGGTGCAGGGAGGTGATGGGGCACAGTGGGAGGTGATGGGGTTACCTGGGAGCCGCGGGGGTCCATCCCACAGCAGGGACAAGGAGGGGCACGTTGTAGCGAGTCCCACCCCCCTGCACGGCCCGTGCCACCCCCGGGCTGCCCCGACCCCCCCCAACTCCCCCAGCCGTGCGTGCTGGGGCATCCCGCTGTCAGCGGCACGTCAGTGCCATCAGGATGCACTCGGCTGGCGCTGGAAAAGGCTTTCGCCCCCTGGATGTTCTCTAATGGAGCCAGCGCGGCCCCACCGCGCCGCCGGGCAGCGGCTCTAATGCAGCGCTGCTGGGGGCTGCGGGGGGCTGGTGAATCCTGACCCCCCCCTCACCTCGGCAGGTCAGCTCCGCTCTCCCCAGCGCGCTCCCGAGAGCAAACCCCTCCTTGCTGGTCCTGGCGAGCATCGCATCTCAAATCCTCTTATTTATTGCTTGTTTTTCCCTGTTCTTTTTTTTTTCCCCCTCCCCTTTCTCTCTGTGGGGCCTTGGGTTGGTTTCTCTGGGCGAGGAGGTGCCAGCCGGGGTGAGGTGACAGCAGGGGCACCTCTGTGTGCCCGTCACGTTGGGGGGCTGCTCTCCACGAGCGCTTGGAGCCCTTTTCTGGGTCCCTGCCAGGGTGGGCACCAGGGGCCGAGCCCCCTGTCACCGGGTCCCCACCGTGGTGGGCGCTGCCAGGCACAGGCTGAGCCCCCCCATCACAGCGTCCCCACCACGGTGGGCACCGCCGTCAGGGGCTGCCCCTGGGCACAGCTGCCCCAGTGCCACCGCTGCTCTGCTGCAGAGGGTCTCTCTGGCTGCTTGTGCAGGGAATTTTTGGGATGATGGACAGGCCATGTCACCTCATCCGCCGGGAGCTGCCAGTCCTTCCCGTCCCCCCCCCACCCACCGCCCCCAGCCCCGGGGAGGGTCCCAGCTCTGCTGGCAGCGTTTCCACCTCTATTTTTGCTTCTTTTCCCCCAGCCCACCTTTGTGGCAGAAGCAACACGTCCGCCCGGGCAGGACCCTGGGCAGGAGGGGGTGCCACTGGGGAGCGGCACAGACGCGGTTCCACCGGCGGCTCCTCATGCTGCCGGTGGGTCCCGGCCGGCCCGGGTGACCCCGCCGATGGTCCCTTCCCACCTGAACCACCCAGCGATCCCCCATATCCTGTCTGCCGGTCGCTCCTCCCTCCCCATCACCTGTGCCCTCCCCTGGGCCCGGCTGGCTCTTCCGCCGGCAGCAGGTGACGGTCGCCGGTGACAAGAACGTGCCACCCGGGATCGCTGCCGGCACCGGGGGCTGGGCCGCCCTATCACCGGCTAAAACGTAGGGGGCCTTTAAGAGGGAGCGGAGAGAGAGAGAGAGAGGGGGAGCCGTCTCCCCGCACATTAATCTATCATGAGCTAATGTGTTTTTCCCATTTGTTCCTTTGTAGAGCGCGGAGCTGCGCGATCCCCCCCGCGCACACACAACACACACACACACACACACACCCCGGCACGCCGCTCCCGCTCCCGCATCCCAGCGCTCGGCAGGGCCCGAGCCCCATCCACGGCAGGAGAGGAAAAAAAAACCACAGAACAAAACAAAAAAAACCAAAAAAAGGAAAAGGAAAGGAAAAAAAGGAACCAGCAGAGGCGAGCAGAAATGGGGAATACACCCTCTCAAGGCATGTCACTCTCACTATGTGCATCCATTCTTAAGTAGCAGGTATTTTTTTTATTCGTGTGGTTTTTTTGCCTCCCTCCCCACCCCCCCCCCCCTCCTCCCATGTGGCCGGGGGGCAGCGGTGATGGTGCCCGGGGGGAAGGGGGGGGGGGGGGGGGGGGGGGGGGGGGGGGGGGGGGGGGGGGGGGGGGGGGGGGGGGGGGGGGGGGGGGGGGGGGGGGGGGGGGGGGGGGGGGGGGGGGGGGGGGGGGGGGGGGGGGGGGGGGGGGGGGGGGGGGGGGGGGGGGGGGGGGGGGGGGGGGGGGGGGGGGGGGGGGGGGGGGGGGGGGGGGATGTGTGTGTGTGTCAGGCACTGGGATGTGGTGACCCCCCCACCCCACCCCGGGCGGCTCCCCCCGCCCAGGGGATGGGTGGGCTCGGGGCGCTGAGGTGATGCCGGTGGTGATGCTGCTTTTTGGGGTTGTTCGTTGTCGGGGGTGGCTGCGAAGGGACAAAGTAGCTGGAGAGCTGGAGTAGCAGGGGAGCGCTGGGGGGTCTGGGGGCGGGGGGCTCGGCGGAATCGTTGGTTGTGCCGATGGCTGTTCCCGCTCGCCGCTCGCAGCGCTGGGCGTTAAATGGGATGTTTTGCTGACCGAGCCGGGCTGGTGCTGCCGGGCTCTGGATTTCCTTTCTTGAGCAGACAGATGGGCGAGGAGGGAGGCTGCGGGCTCTCCCCTACCTGCTGCCTCCCCGCTTTCCTTCCCCCCCTCAGCCTCTGCCGAGACACAAAGGGCAGGACGAGCCACGGGGCTGCAGGTCGCCCCTTGTGAGATATTTTCAGCATCCTTTGCGGGAGGACAAAAAAAAAAAAGAAAAATCTGGCGCATCCCGGTCTGGGCTGGGGCGTGGGGGGAGGCGTCGGGGAGGGAAACTTAAAATAACTCCGGAGGTTGCCCTCCCTGTGCCACGGCCGGGCTGCTCCCCGCGTGTTCGGGGGGCGAAGGGGAGCCCCCCGGCTGGGTCTGTTGCCCCCGCGGGAGCAGGGTGGGTGTGCGGGTGGGTGGGTGTGCCCACGAGTGTGTGATGCAGCCGCCAGCTCTGCCCTGCCCCGTGCCAGCCCCGGTGGGTGACGGGGACGCTGGCGGGGTTTTTCCACCGAGGGTGGGGGTCCCTTTGTCTGCCCTCGCCGCGGGGAGCTCAGCCTTCGCCCCGCAGCCTCTCCCCTCTTTGTTCTCGCCGTGTTCGCCCGGGCTGTGCTCACACAGGCTGGGGAGTGGCGATGCTTCGGCCCCCGCGTGTGCCCACCCTCCCACCCACCCTCTGCTGCTGCTGCTGCCTGGTGCCAGCACCCAACTCCCAGGGAAGTTGGGTTTGGCAGTGCCGGGATCCGGGAATGTCACCCGGCACAGCCGCGGGGCCCTCGGGAGCTACGCCCCTTCCCAGGGGTCTCAGGGATGGCAGGAGTGGGGGGTCACATCCCGCCGCCTCTCGCTTGAGGATGGAGGTGGAGGGGTCGCAGCTGATGGGTGGGTGTTTCCTACGCTGCCTCCAGGCAGGGGGTTCAGCCCTTCCCTGTAGCTGGGTCAGTCTCAGGGACCCCAAACTTGCCCGACGTCTGCCAGCACCTGGATCCTGGGGGGGGAGGGGGTGCAAGGGCTTTTCAGCCCCTCTGGTTGCTCCGTGGCTCTCACAGGGAGCAGTGCTGGGAACGGGGGGGATGCTGTGCAGACCCCTCCTCCTCCCCCAAAGCATCCCGGGGTTCAGGGCAGTGTTGTGTCCTCCCCTCCAAGCTGCCTGAAGCCACACGGTCTCTGCAGCCCCAGCGGTGGCTCTTCTCTCATTTTAATGAGGAATGCATTTCCGATGTGCTAATTATCTCCCACCAGACTGCCCCCAACGCTGCCAGCGTTCACCCCCCCTCAGTGGAAGTGGCTCTGTGCTCCTGACAGGAGCCCTGTCTGGTCCCACAGGGAGCGGGCAGAGGGTGAGGAGCCCCAGGCCTGGCAGGGCTGGCACAGGGCTGGTGTCTTTGAGTGAAGGGAGGTTTAGTCTTTGTCAGGAGCTGTCCCTCCCCTCCCAGCAGGGTGGGATGCTCAGCCTGTTTGGTTTCTCATGGAATGTCCTGTTTGGGGTCTGGGAGATGCTCGTTCCCCTCCTGGAGAGGTGGGATGGAATGGGAGAGGGTGGGGGGCACCCTGGGTGGCTCTGGCTGAGAACTGGTGTGGTGATTGTGCTGGACTGGGAGGTGGTGGGGTCGTGCTGGGGGGGTGTTAATGTTGGTGCCAGGCTCAATCCTGGTCCCCCACTCAGAAAAAGCCCCCAAAATGCGGTTTTTCCCTTTATGGAAAGAGGGATAAAGGAATCCCTCTGCTGTGCTGGGGTGGGTGTGTGCCCGCCTCATGAACCTGCTCCATCCTGGCTGGACACCCCCACACCAGTGGAGAGGACACAGCTGTCCCCCCACATTATCCCCCTCCCTCTCCATCCTTCCTTCCCTGACCTGGAGCTCTCCCCACCATCCTGGTGGGAAACACCCACCCGTGCCTGCCTCGCCGTTCTTTCCCCTCCCTTCCCAACCTTTCCATGGGAACAGGGTGGCCTTGGCTTCCCTTGGCTCTCACAGCTTGTCTGTGCCCCCTGGTCACCGCCGTGGGGCTGAGAGATCCCCCCTGGCACATCTGCAGGGCAGGAGGGGCAGGGCAGGGTTTAATTAGAGCCATCGATCCTCGTGGTTGCCGCGCATCGATCCCCGCCGGGGCACGCGGTGCTGCCTCTGCCCCCCCAGGGACACGCCTGGGACACGTGTGAGCCGTGTCCCATGGCACAGAGCACGGCCTGGGGCTGTGGGAGCATCCCCACACAGCCAGGGCTGTGGCCTCTCAGGGGCAGGAGAGGAGGGGAAGGGATGTGGGAGCGTGGGCAGGGAGGGGAAGGGAGCTGGGAAGGGGCTGGAGCAGCAGGAGGGGCTGAGGGAGCTGGGGGGGCTCAGCCTGGAGAAAAGGAGGCTCAGGGGGGACCTTCTGGCTCTGCAATCCCTGACAGGAGGGGGGAGCTGGGGGAGTTTGGGCTCTTCTCCCAGGGAACAGGGACAGGAGGAGAGGGAACGGCCTCCAGCTGTGCCAGGGGAGGGGCAGGGGGGACATCAGGAGGAATTTCTTCATGGAAGGGGTTGTTCAGCATTGGCAGGGGCTGCCCAGGGAGGTTTGGAGTGCCCACCCCTGGAGGTGCCCAAGGAAGGCCTGGACGTGGCACTGGGTGACAAGGTGGGGGTCGGGCACAGGGTGGACTCGATGGGAGGTCTTTTCCAAGCACAGTGATCCTGAGTGTCCCCAGGGTGCTGAGTGCATGGACAAGCCCCCTGAGGCTCCTGCTGTTGAGATTTTCTTTCCAATCACGTTGGGGAGCAGCACATGTTGGCTGGAGGGGTTGTTTTGGAGAGGCTCAAGGGTGCAGTGGGGTTTGGGAAGCCGTGGGGTGCAAATGGGGAGCAGGATGGGTGCTGTGCCGTGGTCCCTGCTCCTGGGAGGAGCTGTCTCTGGTGCTGAGGGTTGTCCCTGGATGTTGTGGAGCAGAATTCCTATAATTTAGCTTCTGCCTTGGAGGTGCTGGGCCTCCAGCAAAGTGGCCTGATGGGGGTCAGCACCCACAGTCTTGGGGGGCTGAGCTTAGGAAGGGCAGTGCTGGCTGGAGGGGAGGTACAGGAAGGATGGAGACTCCCCCTGGTGCCACCCCCGTGGCTGGGAAGCTCTTCCATCACCAGCTCTCTCCTGGGTTGGCCCTTTCCCAGCAGCTGCAGTCAAATTTTTGGAACTATCACCTTTGTTATTAAATCACCTCTGGGTGGGGGACGTGAGAAATGGGGCTCTGACTAAGCTGGCCTAGTGGGAGGTGTCCTTGCCCATGGCAGGGGGTCGGAACTGGATGATTTTAAGGTCCTTCCAGCCCAAATAATCCCGTGGTTGTCCGAAATGCCTGGCCTGGGCTCCCTGGGGTTGAGCGTGGAGGCTGCTTGGCCGAGCTTTGAGGAATTATTGGATTCACAGAGCTCGTGCAGCCCTGTTGGCACCACCTGGGGGGGGCCTGAACCCCACTGTGGGGCCGTGCCAGTGGGGTCTCCCCCCCCCCAGACCCCCCAGAGGGGCTCCATCTCCCGCAGCCGCAGCGGCGCGCGTGGATTTGGGGAGGGCCCAGCTCGGCCCCACGAGGATCTCGAGCGTGCTGGAACCATCAGCTGTGCTCAGTGCCATCCAAGGGCCTCATTAACCCCCCTGCTGGCTGTGCCAGCCTGCAGGTGCGCCGAGGCTCGAGGACTCTCTCAGCAGAGGAGCTTCAATGCCTGTTAAAAAATTACTGATTTGCTCCTCTCCGCCCGATGGGGATAATGAAACTTTGCTGTCAGCTGTTTTTATTTTTTCCCTCCCCCTGCACGGTTTCCACTTTCAGAATAAATGCAAATGATGGATTTTTAATTTTTTTTTTTTCTTTTTAAATTCATCACCAGCAGAAGGGGCTGATGGAGAGGGCTGGGTGGGGGCGGGAGGAAGAGGAAGGGGGGGACACACACACACAAACACTTATGATTCGTTTGTGTTTTTGCCCCCTCTGCTGAAATGTTCTGATTGCGAAGGAAGATGATGCATTTGGGCTCCTAGAACAGCTAATAGCTCCAGGCTGGGAAATGTAGCATCTGCATTCCAGCTCCACACTGGGAACAGCTTCTCTTCCAGCCTCGTCCCCTGGCTCGGGTCACTCCATGGCACGTGGAAGTGCTCAGACCTTGCAAAGGGACAGCCAAAAAAGGATGTGTGGGTGGAGGTGAGGCCTCCCTGGAGTGCTGCACTTCCCTGCTCCAGCCAAGCTCCTGGCAGCCTTGGATGGTGTTGTCAGGTCTCCTGCACCTCCAGTTTATCTGTTTCGATCACAGCCTGTTAAAAGCCTCCACGTTTCAGGAGCTCTCTGGATTTATGGCTCCTGTCCTGCAGCCTGGGCCTCCTCCTGCCCTTCCCTGAGATGCAGCTCTTGTTCCAGGGCTGCAGCCCCATGGAATTCCAGGGGTTGTCTCCCAGCCCCAGGGGATGCCATGGCTCAGACCCCACCTCCCTGCAGCCACCAGGATGGCAAAACAGCGTTTGGTGGCTCCTAAACTGCCGGAACTTCCCCCCATCTTCCCTTTCCCAAAGCACCCAATGTTTTCCTTGTGAGCATCCTGGGATTCTGGGCATCCAAACCTTATGGTCAGTGGCTCTTGTTAATTGGCTTAATTACCTGGGGGAGGTAGGGATGGCCAGGGAGGGGAAGGGATGCTGCAACTCCCAGCTGGACTCCCGGAGAGAAGGGTTGGAGAAGTGGTTGCGGCGCCTGGTCCGGGTTTTGTGGTTTTTTTTTTTTTTGTCTTAATGGGATATTTTGAGCTGAAATGAGACCAAGTGCAGAAGGATGGAGGTTTGGATCCTGTACCCAGCTGAGCTTGGAGGCAGCTGGCAGCCTGTTTTGGGAGCAGGAGGGAGGAATTGAGAGCCAGGATGGGGTTTTGGGGGGGATGCCTTTCCCAGTGCAGGTGCTTCAAAGCCCCAGGGGGAAGGCGGGGGATGGAGGAGGCAGAAGAGATGGACATGGAGAGGGGAATGCAGTGGGCCTGGCTGGGGGCAGTTGGATCTCTTGCTCCAGCTGGATCCCAGGCGTGGCACCACAGGCCACACGCACTTCCAGAAGCCAAATTCCCCCAGAACTGGTGAGCAGGAAGCAGATGGGTCTCTCCAGCCTGCAGTCAGCCTCATGGCACTCTCCCATCCCCAGAAGCTCCACAGCGACCCTGCCCTGACGTTTTTGGATACGTGGAGGCAACGCTGCCTTAGAGAGAAACCCCCTGGTCCAACTGCCCAGCCCCTGGCCTTGGCTTGGCCACCCCTCTGCCAGCCTTCCCAGGGAATCTGCAATCCCGCTGCTGCTCTTCCCGAGCGTCCCTCGGCTCCAGAGGCCGGAGCCGGGGCTCGCAATCGCCATCCCATCCATCTGCCAGCGGCTCGGAGGCGGCGCAGCGAGAGGGTGTGAAACAACCACCTGCCAGTTGACTTTCCTGCCGCCGTGGAGCTTGGCAAGGGCAGAGCCGGAGAGGAATAAATCCCCCTCTGCCGTGTCATTTGCGGGGATGCTGTCACGGCGCTCAGGGTTTTTATTTGGCTCGGTGGTTTTTATGTTAATGAACCAGCTCTCTCCCTCCCTCCCTCCTGCGTGCCGAAAAGAGAAAGGGAGAAGTGTCACTTTGGATCTTTTGCACGGAAAAATACAGCCGCTCCCTCCCGCAATTAGAGCTGGATCTGCGGGAAGGAGCGCGGGGAGGTGGCGGGGCTGGAGCCGCTCCCACCCCGTGTTCATCCCCTGCCCTGCTCCTGCCAGCACCTGCCTTCTCCCCTTTGCAGCGACCTCCTAGACCCACTTCCCACTTCCCAAGGATGACAGCATTCCAAGCTGCTCTGCCAGGGCTGGATCTTCCCCGAGGGAGGAGGGCAGGGTGGCCTGGGGTGACGCCGCCGCCTCCTCCCCGCTGCTGCCGGGGCTGGGTCGGATCACTTTTGCTTCCCAGATTATTTTTGCCCCCGTGGAGCTGGGGCAGAGCTCCAGCACCTGGCAGGCCTGGGGACCTGTGAGGGGGAGGTGGGTGGGGTGAGGAGGAGCATGAGCTTGGCGTGGGGCAGATCCAGGCTGGATCAGGGCTGTTGGACCAGGGATCAAGGAGGGAAGCAGAGAGGAGGTGCAGTGGGAGCTGCGGGGCCGTGATCCTCCTCCATCCCACCATGTTTTGGCACAGGGATCCAGTGAGGGAGGGGGTGACGGGGCCATGAGGGGGTCTCACCTGGATGCCCCCCCTGCCAGCAGAAGGCAGCGGGGTGGAAGCAGCAGGGACGTGCAACAGGCAGCGCCGGCGGCGCCCGCGGCGGCAGCGGGATCTGTCTCGTTTCGGGAGGATTAATGATCCTGGTGTAATCTGAAAAACATTATATGGCTCATTACAAACACATTGCCCGGCCCCAACGCGGCGGGGCTGCCAGCCCTGCCCCCTGCCCTGCCCTGGCATCGCCAGGCTGGGGGGGTGATGGGGAGGCCGAAGGCTGTGCTGGCCTCTGGGGTGCCCATCGGCCTCTCCTTCCTCTTCCAGCTGCCCTGGGAGCCCTCAGGGGCAGCCACCCAGCTCGGGCATGGCGTTCCCTTGGTGTTTTGGGGTGATGCCGAGGTGTGGGTGTGCCCTGGGGAGGGGACATCAGTGCAGGGCTGTTGTTGGGAGCACCCTCTGCCCTCTCCTCCCTGCGTGGCTCGTGGAGCTGCCTGGGTGAGAGCAGGAGGCTCTTGGGGACCTCTTGTCCACTCAAAAAGGACCTGCTCTCCAGGCCTGGGCGGGGTGAAGGGGGCTGGCAGTGCCCCTTTCCCCCCACACCTGCTCCCTTCCTCCCTCTCCCTTCCCTCCCGCCTCCTCCTTTCTCTCGCCTTCGCTGCTTCCTTTCAACTCTCTCCGTGGTGATGGCAATCAAAGGCGGGAGCAGTTTGGGATTTTTCAGCCTTTCCGCTGCACTGCGTGAAAAGCGAAGCCTCCAAAGGACACTCAAGGACACCGAGACGGTGCCTTCCCTGCCCTCCATCTCTCCCTGCCCTGCAGAAAGCTGGGAATCCACCCCAGGGCTGCTCCCCCTGGGCTCCCAGCTCCATCCATGCCTCTGGTTTGGAGGTGTGAAACAGCACCTTCCCCACCCATGAGGTCCCTCGGGTGGGCACTGGGGCTCTCGTGCTGCTCCCTCGAGGCTTCCCTCGTGCCAGAGCAAATAAGGCTCCCCATTCCTGCTGAACCCTGGGGGGCTCAGGGCAGGATCCCCAGGATCCTGGGATGTGGCAGGACCTTGAGCGGGTGTTTGGCCGCCTCACGACTCGTTATGTCAGCCAAAACAACTCCGGGGAGGTTGTGGTGCTCTGCAGATAATCATGAGCTCTTTCCAGCTGTCAGCCCCGGCTCTCTGTAGCAGCGAGTCTCTTATCTCCCTTCCACACGTGGGGAAGCCAAGGTGCTCCCAGGGCAAGTCCTTGGCCCAGGGACAGGCAGGTGAAGCAGAGATCAAAAGCAGGAGCCAGGATGCCAGCTGGAAACACCCCCAGCCTCCTCCTCCCCTCAGCGCCAAGAAAATGCCGAGGATGAGCTTGGAGAACCACGTTTTGCCCCCTCCTTTTTCTCTTTCCACTAGAAAACCTCTATTTTGTCACTCAGGTCTCGTTAGGAGCCAGGGAGAGGAAGGATATTCTTGCAGGTTCGCTCCGGAGTGTTTCCTGGCACGTTACAAAATATGGCATAAATAATTAACCCCGATCTGCAATTATCAAAACAAAGGAATAAAGTGCATTTCGGAAGGATTTTCCACTTACATTTTGCGCTTTTTGTCTCCCTGCCATTGTGCCTTTAAGATTATTTACTCACACTGGGCGTGAAATCCGCTCCTGAACCAGCAGCCTGGGAATCCACGCCCTGATCCGCAGGGATACAAGTGGCTGTGGAGCCTCAGCAGCGGTGAGGAGGCTGCACTTCCCCAACCAAAATCCCTCTGCTTGAGTCCGAGGGTGAAAACCCACCCAAATCCAGCGATAACAGGCCTTGGTGGAGCCTGGGAGCATTCCAAGGGATGCTGAGTCCCTCAGTGCTGGTGGGTTTTTTTGGGGATTGCAGCCACACAGGGTTAGAAATGCTTTTCATTCCCCTCCTCCCATTTTTCTCCTGCTTTTTGCTGGCCCCCCCAGCTGCCTGCCCTCACCCTGGGGCTGAACCAGCCCTGGCAGAAGTGACTCGGGGGTGAGGACACGAGGAGCGGGACAGGCTGGGGCGAGGGGACAGATGTCCCGTGGCCGTGGGCGTGACTGATGAGCTGGAAGCAGCTTCTCCCTCCAGCAAATAAAGGGATCCTTGTGGGCACCCAGCTCTGTGTCCCCTGCTGGCCCTGCCCTTGTCACCCCGCTCCTCCAGGCACAGGGGCGAGGAGAACACCACCCCATGTCCCTAAAAACAAAGGCTCAAGGCAGCTCTGGGCTGTTTTTCTGCCATCCAGGCACTGCCCCAGTGCAGGGGGGATGTTTGGGGGGTCTGGACCAGCAGGGCAGAGGGAGGGGGGTGAGCCCTGTGCAGCCCCTCTCCCCTCCCCTGAGCTGGGGGTGGGAAGGGCAGTTTGGTGCCGTGGTTTTGGAGCCGCTGTTGCCCCGCCGGGATCTGGCAGGACCCCACAAACTGGGGCACAACGAGGTTGTGCAGCTTCACTCAGGACAAAAAAGGTCCAGTCTGGCTCATTCTGGGGTGAAGAACCCCACAGTAAATCCACATGCTCCGATCCTTGCTCTTCCATGCCCGATAAACACCCACCCAGGGTTGGAGCCTGAGCCCCACGACAAGAGAGGGGTTTTTTGGGGGCTGTTTGCTGCCCATGTGTGGGATGTTCCCATCCCTGAAAGTGGGAACAAACCCCCAAGGATGTTGTGTCCATGGGGCAGAGGGGGCCGCCCCACTTGGGGTGGGGGCACAGCCCAGCTCCCCATCACTCTCAGACCCTTCCTGCTGCTGCTGCTCTTTTGTTTCAGATTTATGATGTGTTTTGCTTGCTCTGATTTATTTGTTTATTCCCCTCCATCCCCGGCAAACATTCCCACCTGGACCGCGTTCATTCATGAATCTCCTCCTTTCCTGTCCCTAACCAGGGCTCGATCGAATTGCAGGAGGGAAGAAGCCAGGACTCTGTTCCCTCTGTTTAAAGTCTCCAGGTCAGTACCGGGGCCGGGGGCCGGCAGGGTCCTTCCCCCCACCCTGCTTGTTTCCATGTTCCATGTTCGCTCCCTCCCCGACCCTCTCCCACCTGCAGGGACCGTGGAGGGTGAGGGCAGCACATGCAGCTCGTGGTTTTTTGGGTGTTTATAGGAGGGTGCTGCCTGGTTTCTCGTTTGCACCGATGACTGAGGCTTCATCTCCTGCCCTCCTTGCAGGAAGGGGATGGGTTTGTGGAGCCGGGGGTGGTGTTTGCTCCTGGAGGGGTCCCTGGTGCTCCTGGAAGGGTCCCTGGTGCTCCTGGAAGGATCAGCTCCCTCTCCACACCAAATGGAGTTTGCAAGGTTTGAGGTTTTCCTCTTTGGGATGGGGAGGAAAAACCTTCCAGAGGGGGATGAGAGGGAGATGTTGGCCCTCTGGGGGTGAGGTGGAGAGGCAGGTGCCTTCCCCAGGAGCTGCCTGTGGAAGCGTGGCTGGCTTAGGGAAGCTGTGAGAGGGGAAGTGTTGGTGGAATCTGTTCAGCAGCAGCTCCTGCTGGGTCTGTCACAATAATAGAATTTATTTCGGTGGCATCTGTCGGCCTCTAATGGGCTGGGTGTTCCCATTGCCAAGGATCGCTCGGGAGTCTCTGCAGAGACTTAGCAGTTCTTTTTGGGGAGGCTGAGGAGTTCACCAGAGCCCTGCCAGTCAGGGCAGCAGCTCCCAGATAAAATAACCCCGAGAGGAGCAGCAGTGGCACCAGTCAGTCCTGGTCCAGGCGACCAGGCAAACACCAGCCTTCAGAAAAGGCGTTTCCTTGTTGAGTTGTAACGAGCACATGGTCCCAAAACGGGCGTGGGGGAGCGGGATGGAGCTTGTTGGGCTTGTGGGATCTTCTCAGAGCAGAAAAGACCCTTCTGCTCACCCAGTTTGACCCCAGTGAGCCAGGGGCTGTAAAGCCTTGGCAGCAGCTCCCGCATCGTGACCGTAACTCCTGAGCGGGTGTTTATCTTCCCAAAGGGTGCTCTTACCTGGGTTCAGAGGTGGGAATGATGGAGAAACCCCCCTGCCTGGCCCCGTTCAGCACGTTTGCTGTCTCTTGTCTGCCTTCCTGACGCTGCAGCTTCCAGCTCTCGCCTCTTGTTCTGCCTCTGTCGGAACAAGATTAAAGAGCCGCCGCTCTCGGAAGCGGCGTCCTCGTGGAGGTGAACACAGAGCCAGCTCTAAGGTCATCGTGCAGCTGTGTAATGATGCCACTTAATGAGCTTGTCTCCCTGCAGAAGAGGTGGCTTTGCCCTCCCTGAGGGGTTGCAAACACCTGCTCAGACTGACAGACCCACAGCTCGGCGACGGAAACCGGCGCCGCTCTTTGATCCCACCTCGGGTTCCGGCGGGGATGTGGCTCAGAGAGGCTCAGGAGGCGTCCAGGAAGGGTTTTGAGGTGTCTTGGCGGTGTGGAGGCTTGGCTTTTGTTCCCAAAGTCTTGTTGAAAGTCAACAGGATGCAGCAGGGACTTGTGAGGAGGAGCTGGGGGGGAAGGAAAGGATCGGATCGTCCGTGGTGGGGCTGAGCGGGGGAGTTCCCCCCGTGTGACCGGAATGCTGAGGATGCTCAGCTCCTTGTTTGCCCAGGTGAAGGGGCAGCAGCCACAGGCAGGAGGAATGCTGGCCCATACAGAGCAGAGCACAAGGTTTCCCAGCTGCCATGCTGTCCCTCGGGATGCGGGAAGGGGTTGTCCCCATCCACCAGTTCCCACTGTCCTTCCCGGTGCTCCCCAGGCCAGGATGCTGGACCAGCCCGTGCTACCTCAGTGCTTTTCCCTGTCAGGCAGCCCAGGGAGGAATAATTCACAGAGTCAACAGCTTTTTAATATCTCTGTGCTTTGAGACAACTTTCAGTGCAGTCATTTGCCTTTTAATTAAAATTATTGCTTCTCCCCCCACACGCATCTTCCTCCCCCCCTGCCAAAAACCAGCCAACAACCAGCCTGTCTCCTCCTCCTCCTCCTCCTCCTCCTCCTCCCTGGTGCTGTCTGAGCTTCCCAACCACAGACTCTCCTGGGCTGGAGCCTCGTTGGCTCCTGTCCCTCGTTGCCACACGGCCACAGCTCCAGCTCTCTGGGGATGTTCCCACCTGGTTTGCTGCCTGATTTATTGAAAGTGATGGAAACAGACGCTCCAAGACCCCCTCCCTGGTGTGAAGTGGGGGTGATTTACCCCAGGGGAAGGTCTGGCTTGCGGCTCCGCTGGGTGGATGGCATGGCAGGATCACGGGCTGCCTCCCCCAGGGTGCTGGGCACGGGGGGCAGGTGCCTGTTCCTCCCCCAGCGCCAACCCTGGCAGTGCAGGAGCAGCACATTCCAGAGCCGTGGGCACCCACGGCTGATGGAGCTCCCTTTCCAGCAGAGCTGGGGCTGCAGGGCTGAGCCCCGGTGTGACAGCAGGTGCCTGGGGGGCCGGGCAGTGCCGAGAGAGCCCCGAAACAGAGGTGGGAGAGGCTGAGCCCCTCTCCCATCCCGGGCTCCCCGCGGGGCGCCCACAGCTCCCGCTGCCAGGAGCTGGGCTGACGAGCTGCAGACGTGTACCTATAATTACTGTCTGATGTGCCAGAATTAGCCTGGGAGCCGAGGAGTTGGGTGCAGACGTGTGAGTGTCCTTGGCTGCCTGCGGGGAGGTTTAACGAGTGCGAGGCCGGATCCTTCTGTCCCCCCCTGGGCACGGCTTCCCTCCTCCACTGGGGAAGGATGGGAGAGGAATGTGGGCATCCCTACAGCTGGGGCTTGTGGGGGTGGCAAGAGGCTCCTCGGGGGTGTTGGGGGTGGCTGTTGAATCATGGAATCACAGGGTTGAGCTTCCCCGCCCTCCAAACCCCGTCTGAGCATTCCCTGCTTCCCCAAAAGTGTTGTGTCAGTGCTGACCCCTCCTTTGGAGCCACACAAAGCCCCCCAGGAGGGCTGTGCACCCTGCAGCACCCCTGGGCTCCAGGCAGATCTATCCAACTCCTCTCATCTCCTGCTTCCCTCGCCTGTTTTTTCTTCCCACTTTGGTGGTTCCTCCGCTCCCGTCCGTGGCTGTGGCCGCCTGTGCTCGGTGTAAGTCACCCCCAGCCTGTGCCAAGGTATTAAAGCCTTTATCGTAGTCCAGGGCCTGTAATTCACAGCACAAGAACCAATAAATAGGAATGATTCAGAATCATTTAGCAGCTTCTGCTCAGGAAGAGCGAGACCAGGACCTCAATTAAGCTATTTGTAAATTGTTAATTTAAGCATTTCACTCAGATGCCTTAAATTGTTCCCTCCTGCAGTTTACAAATGGGTAAAGAGCACAGAAATATAACTGGAGCGGTGGGGAAATGCCATTTAGTTGCTGTTTTTGGCAGTGGTAATAGCACTGTAGCTAACAGAGCTTTGATTTAAATCAGAGTAAACCAGGGCTGCACTGAAAGAAGGATCAACCCCGGGAAGCAGAGGTGCCCAGGTGAGGAGGGACCTGGTGTGGGGGTGTTGAGGGTGGATCTGAGAGCTGCCAAAGTGCCAGGGAAGCCCTGGGATCTGAATCCCTGTGCAAGGGATGCTCCTTGTGTTTTGTTGGTTTGTTTTGTTTTTTTTTTTTCCTATGGCCTGTGAAATAATTGTTACACCTGGAGGAAATATATAGATTCTTTTGTTTTTTTAAAGCCAGGGGATGGTTTCCCTGCCCGTGGCAGTTTTAAGGTCCTTTCCAACCCAAACTATGTTGGGATTCTTCCTGTGATTCCGAAGCTCCGGGAGGAGGGCCCTTGTGCCCCCCAAACCCCAGCGCTGCCCCTGCCTTGGCTTTCTCTCTGTAGAGCTAAAACTGAGAGCTCCTTCCAGGGCCCAGGACCTGCATCAGCTGGTCCTGGAACGCGTCCCCTCGTGTTTCCTGTCTGGGTGGTGGATATTTTAACGCAGGGCTGGGCACTGTAATCCCCCCCCAGAGCATCGGGATGAGGCTCCGCTCCGGATGCCGGCGCGGGGAGCGGGGTTTGGCGCGTCTGTGCCGAGCGAAGTGAGCAAAGGGAGAGGGTGCTGGAGCAGGGCGGGAGCAGAAGGACTTGGTGCCGTGCCACGGCGCCGGGTGGGAGCCGGTGGGCGCCGCGGGCGCCAGCCGGGCCCCGGAGGTGTCGCTGCAGCAGCTCGGGGGGCCGGGAACGCCGTGCCAGGCACCGCTCGGGCTGGGCGGTTTTGGGGAACAAAACTCTCGCTTCCCGCTCCTCCGGGCGGGGGTTTTTTGGTTTCCTCACCAGCTGGGGAGCAAAAGCCCCGTCCCCAGAGGGTGCCGGGAACAGCTTGGGCTGCGAGCGGAGCCGGGCCCTGCTGCACCCGCTCCCGTGGGAGGCTGGCGGGGCCCTCCGGGTGCCAAATCCTCCCCTCGGCTCCACCTGCCACCGCTTGGCAGGTCCCGTCTGGGCTCGGTGACGGGCCCTGCCAGCGCTCCGGGTGTTGCCAGCCTCGGCAGATGTTCCCTCGCAGCCACGTGGCGCCGGCTCCTCTCCCGCAGATCCGCTCCTCCTCCGAGCAGGCTGAGCCATCCTCGGAGCTGCCTTGACACCTCCGGGTTTCTCGCTGGGCTCTGAGGAGATTTTGTGACTTGAGAACTTACCAGCCATCAGTTGGCTGAGTTTAATAGGAAACTGCACTTCCTGGCCCCTCAGCTGTGACATGCACCAAGCTGTGTGATGCCAGAGGGTCTTCCATGAATTTCTTTTCCTTTTCCTGATCTGGTTTCCTCCTGTCTCTGAGAGCAGCACATCCCATCCATCTGCCAGCACGGTGCCATCACCTGC
This sequence comes from Empidonax traillii, assembly GCF_003031625.1. Lineage (NCBI taxonomy): Eukaryota > Metazoa > Chordata > Aves > Passeriformes > Tyrannidae > Empidonax > Empidonax traillii. Next base: position 31,865 of record NW_020957132.1, on the reverse strand, counting down.
CTCTGGAATGGGGAAAGGCCTTTCTGTCCACCCGGCTCTAAGCTGCCCCACGCCCCCATCGTGCCTGGGTGAGGGTCTTTTTCCCACTCGTGGCATCCCAAGGGTTGGGATAAGGGCTGGTCTGAACAGCCTGACCTGCAGTCACCGTTCCCACAGCCCCGCTGGCTGTGCCACCCTCTGGTCTGGGGCAGAGCTCATGCCTTGTTGTGGGTTTTCCTGGCACAGTGGTGGGCGCTGTTGTGTGAGGAGGGGGAATTTGGACGTGGGCACAGGCAGACCAAACCACCTGCAGCGTGGCTGAGTTCTTGCAGCACTTTCAGTGCCAGTCCATTCCTGGTTAACTCCTCCTTTCCTCTCGAGCATCCCTGGCTGCCTGGCACGGCAGATCCCTGATTCCCACCCCCCTCCCTCAGCATCCCCCTCCCCAGGAGCGGAGCGCTGGGTTTTGTCGTTGGAATGATGCACAATAGGCCCACTGTGTGCGTGTGAGGGCACCACATGTGCGAATATTGCTGTATAGACTGCGTGTGCCGCCCCAGGGGAGCAGACACAAAGCTGTGCTGTCTGTCCCAGCTCCGGGAAGGCGGCTGAATTCCCTGCTCCATGAGTGTCTCACTGTTCCGATCCCAACCGCCGCGATCGGCGCCGGGGCAGAGCCAGGGCTCATTGTGCTGGGCGCTGTACGCGGGCATTGTGAGGAGCAGCCGTGGTTCTGAAGAGTTCATAGATTAACAAGAATGTGGAGGGATTGGCTGGTGTGTGGAGGAGAGAGCTCTGCTCTTCCCAGGACCCAGCAGGGAGCGGGGCATCCTTCCCCCCCCTCCGCGGGCACATTTAGGGTGCTGGTGCTGTCTGGAAGCGGCTCCCTGGGAGCTGCTGAGAGCAAAACCGTGTCTGGGGTTGCGGGTGTAAATGGAGATCTCACCCCGATGTGTTGGAGCTGCTTTTCCCAGCCTCTCCCTGGGAATTGCCTCACGGACAGGCAGCAGCTCAGCCCGTGTGCGTGCTCGGGGGGCTCTTGTCACCACCCTCAGGTTTGAGCTGCAGGGAAGTCGTGGCTTTGGCAAAGACCAAAGTGGGAAAGCTGACCTTTGGATTTAAAAAGAGGCTTTTGCCTCTGTTACTGAGCGTATTCAGGGGGGGTCTCAGGGTGCAAGTAGTGGTGTCCCTTCCCTCTGTGACAGCAGGACCCTCCTGGGATCTGTCTGGGCCACTGTCCCCGTGGTGTTGGCAGAGCAGTGCCAGGGGCAGGTGATGCTGGTGGCACCTTGGGTGGTGCCTGGCACCCACTGTCCCTGCGGCGAGGGAGGTGGTGGAAGTGTCCTGGTGTTAATCTGGGTGCTCAGAGCCCCCTTTGGCTCCTGCCCCAGCCCTGTGGCAGCTCCACCCCCTGTGAACTGGGGGACAGGGATCAGGCATTGTTCTGCAGCTCCGCATCTGCAGGCGGGCGTTTCCAGCGGCTCTTCAACCACAATGAAGGCAATTTACCCCTCATCAGCAGAGCAATCAGAATTAAAAGGTCACCCCATCCTCCGGCCCTCCCTGCAGCGGGACTGCGGGAGTGAGCCAGGTTCCAGGGATCAGCAGGAAGGACAATTAATCCTTGCTGCCGGCAGTAACCGTGTTTGTTTTCCAGCATTTTCCTCCCATAACTCCACACTCCTCAAGCCCCCGAATCTCCACCTTCAGCTCCGAGATCCCGGTGCTGTTCCTGTGGCAGGCAGCCCAGAGCATCTTCCCTGGAGCTCCAGGTCCCGGCCAGCAGGAGGGCTGGACAATCTTCCCAGCCCTGCCACCGACCTGCTGCTTGTCCTTGATCGTGTTTCTTCACCCATTTGGTGCCCTGTGTTGACTCAAAGCTTTTTTGGAGCAACTCCTGCCTCTTGCCCACAGTGTGGGCCTGGCACTCAGGTAATATTGTCACAACATAGAAATGTGGAGGGAAGGGTACCCTTGGCCTCAAACTGAGGGAGAGAGGGGTGAAAAAAGCCCCCTCAGTGTGTTCAGGGTGCAGGAGCCAGCTCAGCTCTCTCCAGAAGGGCTCAGCAAAGAGGAGAATGAATTTTTGGGAGGGTTTGTCATGGCAGAGCGTGTCATGAATGTGCCTGTGCCAGCCGTGACTCATGGCTGCGGCTGTTGGGGAGCTTGGAAGGGCTCCAGCAGGGAGATCTGGGCTCCAGAGTTTCTCTCTTCTTGCCCTGCCACCGCTGGGCCCCGAGCCAGGAGCGCTCCTGTCCCTGCTCCACCCCTGCCTCAGTTTCCCCGTCGCAAAGTGGGGGCAAAGCCAACCTGGGGTGTCTGATTTGGGGGTTCCTCTCCCAGCTCTTCCCCCCAGGGGCTCTCTGTGCTGTGATACCAAGGCTGTGAATCCATGAGAGAGCCTTGGCTGGAGAGGGCTCTGGGAAGCTTCGGGAAGGGTCACTCTGACCCCTGCCAGACCCGTCCAGCAGCGAGGTGTGGCCTGACCCTGCTCAGGCTCTGCATCCAGCGCCGTGTCCTGGGGAGAGAGGCTCTCCTGGGAGGCAGATCCCGGTTTTCCTTCTCCTCAGCTCCCTCAGGGCCGGCGTGGGGGCAGCCATGGGGCATCCCTTGCCGACAGCACAGGACTCGGAGCATCCGTGCCCAGGGCTGGGCAGCTCGGCGACATCAGGCTCCGCTGCCTTGCACCCTCCAGGATTGCTCCTGGGCGCGCTGGGAGCACGGGAAGAGCTCCTGGAACGGCGCTGGCGCCTGTAGCAGCTCGTGCAGGGCAGGGAGGGCAGCGCCACAATCTGCCCGCGCCCCTGGCAGTGCCCGGCCCAGTGCTGGCTCCTGGCTGCCCGCCCATGTGATGTGTTTGAGGGGGCACGCTGACATTTCCAGGGGATGGGGAGAAAAAAAAAAAATACCCAGGGACCCACGGGGAGCTCTGAGGCAGAGAGGAGAGTGGGAATCGTCCGCGCCGAGCGGAGGGATAAACCCGGGAACGGGGAGGGGAAAGTTGCCGGGGCAGGGAGAGGATGTGAGGGGAAGCGCCGGCTCGGAGCCGGGAGGGAGAGGATGCGATGGGCGCTGGCAGAGGAATGGTGGCAGGGAGCGATGACGGCCATGGAGACGGCCCTGGGAGCCCCTCGCTAGGGCAGCGACAGGAGGGGGCATCGCTCGGGAGCTCCGGCTCCCGCCCGGCATCGCTGCGGCTCCGCTCCCCGGCGCGGAGGATCCGGCTGTGGATGTGAGGTGACAGTCGCCGCACGGCTGAGCGCCGAGCGAGGTCGGAGCCGTGAGATAAGGTCGGTAGCAACCCACCCACTGCTCACTTGGGCTGCGTGCGTGTTTAATAACGACCCGATCCCGTATTTAATTAACATAAACAGCCAACGCAACCCCGAGCCGTCTCCCCGGATCCGACTTGACGGGAGACGCCGCCGCCGCGTTGCTTTTAAATGCCAAGTGATTAGTAGAACCGTCTTCGGTTTGCTCCCAACATATGCCATAAAGCTGCATGTGTTTGTCGCACAGATTTCGGAGCCGTGCTCCCAGCGCCTCCTGGTTCCTCCTGGGTGCCGACCATGCTGCCTTGCTGGGCACGGCAGCCCCCCGGTGCTGCCCCCCGGGCCGTGCCGAGGCTGCGGGAGCCGCGGAGACCCTCCGAGCCTGGGGACTACCGGCTCGCTGCCCTGCTCCTGGGTATGGACTGGTGCAGGGCGGGGGGGGAATGTGGATGTGGGAGGGCTGCAGGCTCTGGATGCTCCGAGGGGTGGGTGCTGGTCCCAGCCCCTCGCAGCGGGGGCTCTGCCCCAGGAGGGGTTGGGTGGCGTGGGATGAGGGATGATTGCAGCCCCTCACAGGCAGGCCCTGCCCCAGGAGGGGATGGATGGCCTGGAGTGGGGGTGATCCCAGCCCCACAAAGGTGGACTCTGCTCTGGGAGGGCATGGGTGGTGTGGGCTGGGTGATGATCCCAGCCCCACACGGGCGGTCCCTGCCCTGGGGAGGGCACAGATAGCCCAGCCTGGGGAGGGTCTCAGCCCCTTGCAGGTGGGCTTTGCTGCAGGAGGGGATGGACGGCGTGGGGAAGGATCTTGGCCCCACACAGGTGGGCTCTGCCCCCGGAGGGGCTGATGGAGAGGGCTGGACTGGGCTGGGCTGGCTGCCCAGTGCTGGTGGGAGGAGGAGGCAGGGCTGAGGCAGCTGCTGCTGCCCTCCTTTTGCTTGACTAAACCTCACTGCCTGGACAGCTTCTGACTGGCGCTGGTGGGAGGGCTGCAGGCTGGACGGGCTGTGGTTTTCCCTCCAATGTGCCCCAGCAGGGCAGGAGGGTTTGCTCAGCGCCGGCGGGCAGGGGTGGCACCTGCCCCTGGAGCAGCGCAGTGGCCTTGTCCTCACGTCACCTACAGCATCCCACCCCAAGGTGGGATGTGGTAGCAGGCAGGGAGCCCTGTGAGGACTGGGCAGCTCAGTGTCCTCGTGCCCTGCAGACAGGGGGGACGTGTCACATGTCCCCACAGCATCCCTGTCCCATGGTCTGTGCACGCTGATCAGGCTGACAGTGAGGCCCTGCTGGATTCTACCCCGTGTTTTCCATTCCTCACTGTGTTTTCCTGTGTCTGAGAGGCTTTAGACGTGGATCTGAGATATTTTTTTCCCAGCATTTCTGATTTTTTAACTAGCTGTGACTAACCAGGCTGGCACGGCAGGCTGTGACCAACCACCAACGTGCTACCTGTGCGCTTATAAATAGGGTCTGTTCTGCACACCCCCGTTTGGAGCGTTCCTGGGCTCCTGAGCCCCTCTGCGACACCAGCCCAGCTTTTCCCAGCCTCTCCCCCGCTGCTGCCAGAGCCCAACATCCCCCAGCTCCTGGCAGGAGTCTCCCAGAGAGGCAGTGCCCCCCGGTTCCTGCCCGGAGGCTGCGGGGACGGGGCTCGGTGCCGTGGCTGGACCTGCTGAGCTCCAGGATGTGGCTCCAAGCACATCGTGGTGGTGGCAGTGCCTTTGAAAGGGTTGGGTCCCTCATGCCAAGGCAGAGATGGGCCAAGTGCTGTGCTGGGCTGTGTGGCGTGGCTGTCCCTGCCCTGGGCCCCGGCGCTCCGAGCCAGGAAAAATCCCCTTCCCATGAGCACTTCCTCATGGAGCTGAGCTCTCTGGGGACTCCAGACTGTGGGGCAAGGGCTGGAAACGCCAGGGTTTTGGCTCAGATTCTTCCCTTAGTGGCTTCCTTGGGATGCTGGAGGGGTGGTCCCTTCCCTGGGCTCCGTCAGCCGGATTTGCTCCGACGTGGCTCGTGGTGGGAGCTGCTGTCAGGAGGCTCCGGCCTCCCGCCGGCGAGTGTGTGGTGAGCATGACTGCACTGATGGCAGGAGATGAGGGCACTGATCAGCTGCCTGGGAAAACTGCACCGAGTGCATCCAGAGGAGCCGCAGGGCAGGCTCTGGCAGGAGTGTCCCCCTCTGCCCTCTGCCTGCCCTGCCACGGGGGGTCTGCACCCCCTCCCTCAACCTTCCTGCCCGTGGACTTGTTGAGGCTTGATCAGATGCTAGGAAAAAATTCTCTAACGTAAGGGTGGGCAGGCCCTGGCACAGGTTGCCCAGAGAAGCTGTGGCTGCCCCTGGATCCCTGGAAGATCAACCTGGGCTAGTGGAAGGTGTCCCTGTGCCTCTCTGCCCTCCCTCCCCTGCTCTGGGTGAAGAGGAACCATCGATTTGGTGTCTTGAGGGGGCAGTTTATCCCCTTCCTGATGCCTGACAGATTGGAATTGATTTCCAGAGCAATTTGCCTGAACTGCTCAAGGTGGGAGCGCTGGGGATGTGGACTGTGACCATCTCCTGTGGTGGGGATGGTGGTGTCCCTGGGGCTGATCCCAAAGTGTGGCACTGGTCGGTGCTAGGAATCCTCCTGGGAGACCTGCAGGGCAGGGTGGGGTCTCTGAGCACCAAAATTCCACCCCCTTCCAGGGGAAGGGGGGATGGAGACGGCAACTCTGGGGTTCTGGGTGTCCAGCTCCTGCTGCTGCCTTGGGCTCATCCCAAAGGCTTCTCCCACCAGGCTGAGGATCAGGGGGGACCTGGCTCACAGGGAGACTTGGCTGTGCTTCACCACACGACTGCGGGTGAGTCAGTGCCCCACGTCCACACACGCCCTGCAGGGAGGCAGCCACACGACAGCGGGAGCCAGCAGGGGCTGCCAAAATCCCGGGAAAGCTCCTGGTCCCTCTGGGACGTGTTCAGTGCTGACGGTGATTCCCCTCTGCTCCCACCCTGGGTTTGACCCCCTCCCCTCTCAGCACCCCCCCCTGCAGCTGCACCCGTGCTCTCTGCATGTGCCTCCCTCCGCTGCCTCAGCTTCCCTCTCCTTTCCAGGGTCCAGGGGGACCCCCGGGCTTGGAGCTGGTGCCACCTAGGCTATTCCCATCCCATTCCATTCCATTCCATCCCGTGCCAGGCCATGCCAAGCCCCGGCTGTGCCTCTCAGGATCACGGCAGCAGCGTGGGTGGGAGCTGAGCCCACAGCGTGGCCCGTGCTGGAGCCGTGATGAGCCTGGCCCCGGCCACCCTCCCCTCTCCTTTATTTTTATCTGGCTGTTGGCACCTCCCCAGCCGCTGTGCCTTCCCTGCCAGCTGAGGATGCTGCCGCCTCTTGCCAGGGCACGCAGGGCTCCGTCCCGCTCCGGTCCCTGTGCTCAGAGGGTGCCGCCAGCTCGGCCTCCTGCCAGGGGTCTGGGAGGAAGCTGATGGCAGCGGGAAGGTTTTCCTCAGCCGTCCTTCCCACGCCGTCTCTCCTCCTGTCCCGCTTGTTTTCCCTTGGGCTGACTGAGGGCAGCTCCTTCCCTCGTTCCGAGCTCCGAGCGAGCATCCAGGTGTGCCGGCCCTTCCCTTGGCACTGCCATCCCCGGGAGGGGGGAGGTGAACTCGTCCCCCGTCTCCATGTGCAGGCATGGGCGCGATAACACCCGGCGAGGTGGGAAGTGGCTGCTGCTTTTTCCAGGGCCGGCCAGATGGGACTTCTCCTTCGGTTTGGGTTTTGACAAATGACATGCGAGTTTATCCGGTGGTTTCTGCACTTCCAAAGGGAAGGAGCTGCCTGTCAGGGCAGCGCCGTGGAGAGGTGCCAGCTGGACTTCTCCGAGCTCCAGCTGGGAGCAGCCGGTGTGCACCGGGACACGGAGTGGCTCTGGACTCCTCGTCCCTTGTGCAGCTCCAGCGGCAGCAGGGCTGGGATTGGTGGGATGCACGGAGGGTGCAGGCAGCATTCAGGGCACGTAGATGCTGGGAACAGGCGGGATCACACCCGGAACTGCCACCGTGCTCGGGCACTGTGCCCCTGCCCTTGCCCAGAAGCCAAGTGGCATCCTGGCTCCGGGGCCGTGGGGTCTGCGCTAACCCAGCTGGGAAGTTCCTGAGGAAACAGTCGGGGTGTGTTTTATTTTCCTTGGTTCCACTTGAATTCGGGAGTGAAAGGCACAGCGGGGAGCCCGCTGCCTGCTGCTGAGCCCAGGCAGAGCCGTGGGATCCTCAGGGATGGGGAGAGGAGATGGGAGAGTCACTGCTCCACCATCCCATGGGGCTGCTGGGCACGGGGGAGATTTGTCCTGGGATGGGTGTTAACGGTTCCTTATGCGTGGTCTTGGAATCACCTGGGTTTTCCCAGGAGGTTTGGTGGAGGGTGCCCATCAGCCCAGGAGCAAGAGGATGGTGGGAAAGCTTCAGCCCTGTCGCCTTCAGCTTTCACTCCCATGCTGGGGTGGACCCTGGGTATGTCCAGCTCCTGGCATTCCCGTGGGACAGGGGGCATCCACAGCTCGTGGGCTCGACCAAAACCAGGGGTTTTGTTCTCTGAGGGTTGATTTTTAAGTGACCGGGTCTGGTGGTGGCCGGACCCGCTCGGCACATGGCAGTGACACGGGTGGAGGGCACTTGTGTGTCCCCTGGTGTGTGGGCTGCCTCATCCCTGCTCCTGGGCACGGCTTCAGTTGGATAACCACGGGCAGCTGGGCAGCTCCCAGCACTCTTTGGATGTGGCTGTGAGGGTGAGCCTGGGGCAGGGCCTAGAGGGCACTTGACCGTCCCAAAATGAGTGCAGACAGAGCATGGCTGAGCCAGGGACAGGGACAGCAGTGCCTCAGAAGGTGCCTCCGAGCAACCTCATCTAGTGGCAGGTCCCTGCCCACGGCAGGGTTTGGAACTTTAAGGTGCCTTCCAAAGCAAACCATTCCAGCATTCTGTGATTTTATCCCCTCGAGTCCCGGCTCGGGAAGGGGTGGGCATTTCTGCAGCGCAACATGAGTTAAGCGCAGCGGCACGGGGAGCCTCTCAGGCTCTCCCTGCGCTTCCCATCCACCCCTCCCATCCCCGGGAGCCTGGCTGTGGTGTGGCAAGGAAGGGGTTAGTGCCGAGCAGGGCTCTGGGTGCTGGGCAGCCTCCGTGGGTGCTGAGCAGGCAGCGCTGGCAGTGCGGCAGTGCAGCCTTTGGGAGGAAGCAAGTGCATCCCGCTCTTCCGGCTGCCTTAATGGCCGGGTGCGGGGGAGCCGCATCGCTCCGAGGGGCTTCCATTCTCTCGCCTGCCTCTCTCCCCAAATGCACTCTCCGCTCCCCCTCCCCTCGCCCCTTTTTGTGCGAACGCTCTCTCGGCCGATTTTTCACGCTCCGCTAACTGCCGGCGCTTCCGCGACCCGCGTGAGCTTTGCTGCCTCATGAAGATTTATGAAACTGCAGTAATAAACTGTGTTTGAGAGAGATTCTTTTGATGATAAAGCCCTGCCAGGCTGCTGGCGGGGGGACCCGAGCGCTCCGCGCCGCCGAGCCCGCAGCCGCTCCGGCCCGGCGCGGCTCCCGCGGGGCAGCGCCCGCAGCGCCGGGAAGGCTTTTGGGGGCCTTTCCCACCCTGAAGAGCATCACCTAAAGTGTGGTCAGGCTCTGGTGAGCCCGGTGCCTCTGTTCTCCTGGGAAGCAGGCGATGGCCGGACCCTGCTAGCGGCGCGGGGCTGTGCCCCGGCGCAGGTGACACCTCTTGCTGGCAGGTGAGGAAGATGGATGGATGAATCGGCAAAGAGAACCGCGTTCCCTTAACCTCCCGCTGCTCGGAGAGGGGCTGGCCAGGATTTACCGTGGGATTTTGGCTGTCGTGGGAGCCCTGCGCTCGGCCAAGGAGCCGCCTGCAGCCCCCGCGGAGCCCCGGGGGGCTGCTGTGCCCATCCCGCCGGAGCAGCTTCCCGGCCGCCGTGGGAGCCGAGCTGCGCCCGCGGGTAAGCAATGGGACGGTCCCCTGGGGGGGGACACATCCCACAGGGATGCCCTGCTGGGCTGGGCTGGGGCACTGCCGAGGTGGGCACCCTGTGCAGGCTCCGGCCACCCGCTCTCCCACCCCAGTGACCTACTTGGAAGCAGCCTCGGGAAGCACTTTCCAGGGATGTGCTGCTGCTGCTGCTGCTGCTGCTGCTGTCGTGGGCAGCCCGTGTGTGGGTACCACTGCTCAGGCATCCCTGCGCCCTGGGGAGGAGGAGAAACAACTTTGTGGGGGGATTTTGGAATTGTCCCCGTGGGGTGAGTCCACGAGGGAAGGATTAGCACCCTTTTCTCATGGCTAGTGCCGGGGAATCACAGCTGCGAGTGTTTTAAGGTCCCTTTCCCAAAGAGCCACCCCCGTATCCCGGCTGGTGGTTGTTTCCTTGTCCGACCGTCCCTGCCCGCTCCGGGTGGGATATCCGGTGGGAGAAGGTGGCTGGCATGAGGACAGTACATGAGGACAGTACACGTGTCTGCGGTGGCTTCCCCTCCTCTTGCCTTGGAGGGGTTCTGGGATCACGGGGTTCATGGTGTCGGGGCTGGCTCTCCCTGCTTGGTGCTGGGGATGGATGCGGGAGCGGATGCGGCGCAGCCGGGGGTGGAAGAGCCCCCGAGGGGCTCCAGCTTCGCCCTGACCCCTGTGCAGCTTGTACAGGGCTTTCCAAATCATCCTTTTTAGCAGTCGGCAGAGGAACAGCGAGAGCTGGTGCGTTCCACTCCCGGAGCATGTAATTAGGGAGCGGGGAGCTGCATGCTGATCATGGCTCGGCAGCAGGAGGAGGAGGGCGGGAAGGAGCTGGAAATGCGGCCTCATCCCTGGGCTGCTCAACCCAGGGCTGGTGGAGGCACCTGGGAGGTGGTTGCAGGGAACAAGCCCCTCTCACACCCCCCAGATCCCCGTCCCTGCATCTTCCCCCGGCTCGAGGCCTCCTCGAGCCGCTCTCCCCAGCGAGGGAGAGGAGTTGCAGCTCCTTCCTCCCAGCCCTGTCACTGCTGCAGCTGGAGCTGTCAGGGTGGCCCTTCATCCGTCCCTCTTTCCCAGCCTTCCTGGATGCATCATTCCGATGGGATGGGACGAGGATGGGAGTCCCTGTGGTGCTCAGGATCCGGCTCTGCCGAGGGGCTGGTTTGGTGGGGGTGGGGGTCGCCGGTGCTGGGGGTCCCACTGCCCCAAACTGAGCTGAGAACACCCTGGCTGCTCCCAGGGGTGCTCCAGGGCACTGCCAGCGCCGGGGCTGGGCTGGGTGTTGGGTGTTTGCCCCCCAAACACGTCTCTGCTGCTCTGTGGTCACAGAACAAGTCTTTGAGTGACTGGACGAGAGGGGGAAAGAGTTTTGTACCTGATATCAGCAACCCCCAGGGAGGAAAATGCGTTGGGGGGCTCTTACATGAGGGGAGAATGAGCAAGCAGCTCCTGGGTCTGGGTTGGGGTGTTCAGGACAAATTCCTCCACCTGTGTTTCCCGTCAGTGCCGGGTTTGGCAGTGGCTCCGCAGCCGGTGGGACCCCAGGGTGATACCCTCACCCCTCTCTCCCTGCTACCAGCAGCGGGATCGAGGTATCCCCTCTACCATCTCCCTGTGCTGCTTTCCCTGGGGGAACTCGGGATGTTTTGGGTGCTGTGGATGTGCCCCTGTGACCCTCCCTGTGACACGGGGACCCGGCGGGGCGAGCTGGGGAGGGACGGGAGCTGCAGCTCTTCCCCTGTCTCCTGGGAAAGGGGGTGACAGCCCGGCCAAGGTCGTGTTCGGTGACAGGACGGCAGCTGGACGGGTTGATTTTTGGAGGAGGAAATGGGAATCAGGCTTTGGGATGTCCCCGTGGCATTTGCCGAGCACGTGATGTCCCCGCTTGGCTCGTAGCAAAGCCCCCTGCACGACCTTGAGCGGAGGAATTGTGTCCGTAGCACACGCTGGAGTCCCATCCTGCATTAATAACACCCATACAGAGCTAATATGTTGGGCTGATAAATAATTAAGGGAGAAGGAAAAAACCCTCTATGGTTTGCTTAACAGGAGCTCGGGAAGGAAGGGAGTGGGGCGGGGGGGAAAAAGGACGAGGAGGGAGATGAATAATGGATCAAGGTTAAAAAGGGGAGCGAAAGGGGAGCCTGAGCCCACTGGAGCCCTGCAGCACACGCTGCCAGACCGGTTAGAGGTGGCAAAGACAGCTCGTGGCCTCAGAGCAGGCACAGCAGCAGCTGGGACCAGCCCAGGGCTGGGTGACACCGGCTCTGATGACATGAGACCGCTCAACAGTGGCTTTTGGAGTGGGGGAGGGTGCCCTGGAGCTGCCCTGCAGCGGGCAGGGGGCTGGGCAGGGGCTGAGGGCTGCGGGGTGGCCTCGTCCCGCAGTCGCTGAGGAGGTGCCAAGCGCTGGCAGCGTGTGGGGACTTCCAGGCATTCAGCACCACTGAGCTTCCCTGGAAATCAGAGTCACAGCGTGCAGGGAATGAATTATTAGCAAAAGGGACAAGTCCCTTTTGCCTCGCTGCACGTGTGACCCCCTGCCTGCCCCTCTGCCGCCTCCCTGCCTGCCCCTCTGCCCCCTCCCTGCCTGCCCCCCTGCCCGGGATGGGCTGAGCTCCAGGAGAGGGCTGGGATGGGGCTGAGCATCCCTGCAATGCCGGCTTTGGTGCCGTGGGCTGGGCTGGTCTCCGGGAGAAGCAGCTGCAGGACAGGGGGCTGAGCTCTCTGATGGGGTCTCTGGCAGGACATGGGGGGGCCTGGCCCCCCCTGGCACAGTGCCCACCCTGATGGGCAGACACGAACCTCCCCTCCCTCTCCCCCAGCCTGATTTAATTTTCTTTTTGGTTTGTCCTGTGTCGTGTCCTCTGTCTGTGTGTGCCTCGGAGCAGTGCTCAGTACCCGTGTCTTGTCTGTGCTGTTTTATTCCTGTTTCGGTCTGAACTCTGTGGTTTTGGTGGCATCCCAGCCCTTACATCCCCCCCTCTGCCCCAGCCCCTCCACCCTCCTTGCCCCCTGCCCCTCCTGCCACCGCCAGCCCCGTGTCCCGGAGCGGGGACACCGCTGCCACCGCAGAGGGACAAACCCCTCACCCCCTCCCCGTGCACCCCCCCTGAGGGGCGACCCCGCTCCCAGCCATCACCCTTAGCCTAAACAAACCCTCCCCGCCCCCAAATCCGCACCCCGTGGCAGGGGGGGCCGGCCCTGACCCCGCTGTGCTCTGCCCACCCCGCGCAGATCCCGAAAGGACGAGCAGCCACATGATCTCCGCCGACGATGCCGAGTACCCGCGCGAGTACCGGACCCTGGGCAACGGCACCCGGCGCTTCTCCAACGTAGGGCTGGTGCACACCTCGGAGCGCCGGCACACCGTCATCGCCGCCCAGAGCCTGGAGGCCCTCACCGGCCTCCAGAAGACGGAGATGGAGCGCAAGAGGGACGCCTTCATGGACCACCTGAAGAGCAAGTACCCGCAGCACGCGCTGGCGCTGCGGGGGCAGCAGGAGAGGATGCGCGACCAGGTAAGGGGCGGCCCCTCGGGGCACGGGGTGGGGGGCACGGGGAAACCTTTGGGGGTGTCTCTGGAGGGGAAGGGGCTCGTGGGGGGGTTTGGATGGTGCATGGAATGGGGGCGTGGGGTGGTTGTAGCAGCGCTCAGGGACGAGGGGGAGCATCCCCCAGAGGTGTGAGGATGAGCACCCCCCAGGTGTGAGGATGAGCACCCCCCAGGTGTGAGGAAGAGCATCCTCCATCCCCTCTCTTCCCAGGATTTATCCTGCAGGCCCCAACTTTCAGAGGCCGTGAGAGGCTGTGGCTCTGCCCCAGCACACGTGGGATGTGGATGGGTGAGGTGTGCTGGGGGTTGGCACCGTGCCCGTGCCAGGACAGCCTCTGGTTGTGTTCCCCAGGGACCAGCTGGTCCTCGGAGCAGGTGACACGTCTGGGAGCCCTTCTGAAAGCAGCAGAGCCCGAGGGATGAACTGTCCCTAGGGCTGGGCAGCAGCTGGGGGTGCTGGGGAGCCCAAATCCCCCTTGCCTGGGTAGCAGTGATGCTGTTGGGTGATAAATCCCCACCTAAACCAGGCCCCTGGGAGGGTGAACTCGGAGCATCCAGAGGGAGTGGCTGAGAGGAAACCTCAGATCATCTCCAGTAGACCCCGAGGGAGGGAGGCGACGGCTCCCAGACCTGGCACAGCGGAAAGAAATCCAGCTGTGTCAGGAAAATCAGCAGCAGCCGCGGCCTGGCTGCCTCCTCGGAGCTGTCACCTGCCTGCCACTGTCCCCCACACCCCCAAACAGCCAGACTTTGGCTGAGGGACGATTATTGATCAGCCACACACAGGGCACAGTCCATTTCTGCCTCTTATGAGGTGGGCCAGGGATGTTTCCAGGCACAGAGTGGTACTTCCCACTCAATAAATAGGATTTTTTTTTCCCACCCTATTATTACAGCAGTTTAAGGACTTTTCCTTTTTTTTTAAATAAGCGGCAGCTACGAAAAAAAATCCAGCTTGTGTTGGCTCAGGGCCTGATAAGCTGCAGAGGATTTTTATAAGGTGAAAGAAAGATGATCTGGATTCTGGAATTATCTGCTTTATTTCTGAACCAGTGGGATGGTGGGGGGTGTCTGGGCATCCATTGGCTCTGGGTAAACCCAGCCAGGATTTTTGGGTCCCATCACTCCCCACCACAAGCATCAACTATTTGCAGCAGGTGCAGAAATCAGAAACCCCCCCAAATCCTACAAAATCCTATTTTTCTTCTTTTTTTTTTTTTGACTCTCTTTTTTCCCTTTTTTTCTTCATTCCCCCCCTCCCCCCCTGGCAGTAAATAATAATAACAGGGAGAAATGAGCCTAGAAACCCTGGAAACCTCAGGTGCCAACCTTTAAATGACATTGGGATACAGCACTGGGTCTGCCTGAAACGTCTGAAACTTGCTTTGCTATTCCAGAGGAGCCTGGAAGGCGTTTCAGATCCCAGGCTTTGCTGTTTTATTGGCATATTTTTTAAGACAAAATTACATATAAGAGAGTTTGTAACATCAGAGGTGAACAGCAACATTCCACAAATGTCAACATCCCTTTCAGGCTGGCAGAGCCTGCAGCAAAAAGCCCTTTGGATTCGTGCACAGGAATGGGAAAAAAGGGAGAGAAATGCTCCTTTTAATCTTGTGTGTTTAAAACAGAGCAGGGGAAAAGGAAAAAAAAAAAAATCCAGGGAAATAGTTGTACCAACACCCATCAGACTGGGGGCAAATCCGAGGGGGCAGCCTGGTGGTTTAAAATCCAGATGGGAGAAGGTGTTGAATGGGAATATTAATGATAAAGAGAGGAATGGGGATGGGATGGGGATGAGGGGCTGCTGGAGCATTGTTGGCTGTGGGAACTGAGGGAACTGGCGGGAAAATCCTGCCCTGGGAAGGGTAAATCCAGCAGGAGGGGGATGGAAGTAGATGGTCTTTAAGGTCCCTTCCAACCCACGCTGTTCTGTGATTCCGTGGCTGATGCTCTGGGAGATGGGATCCGTCCATTCCTGGTGCCTGATGTTGGGTGGATAGAGAGTTAGGAACTGCTGGAAAAATAAGGAATAGTTTGGAAAATAATATTATGGGCCCACCCCTGGTTCTGATATTGCTGTTGCTTCTGGAAGTGCTTTTCCCATGCGGGGGGAAATCCAGGACCCAGGAACGTGTGGCTTTATGCAGATGGATTATAAATCCCAGGAAAAAAAAAAAAAGGGATTACAGCCCCATCTCTTGTCTGTAACCTGTTAAAAGCTGTGTTGTGATTAGACCTCATCCTCTGGGAGCCCTGCAGGGTGGGGTTGAGCCCCTGGGGCTGAGCTGGAGCCGAGGTGTCCCTCGCTCTGCTCCCAGAAAAA
>NW_020957132.1:9236-15257 GCF_003031625.1 Empidonax traillii | reverse complement strand
TCCCCTTCCCCGGCTGTCCTGGTGTGGTTCCTACGCATCCCGGTATGCCCCTCCCCAAAATTCCCGGTCGCCACCTGGAGATCTTGGTTGCCCACTCCCCGATTGTGTCCTTCCACTGGCAGAGGGGCTCGGCCCCCAAGAGGGGAATGTCCCCCCTTTCCCTCCAGCCCCCCCTTTCCTTTTTCCCCCCTTTCCTTCAGCCTCCACTTTCCTCCAACCCCCTTTCCCTCCAAGCTCCCCTTTCCCTTTTCCCTGGAGTCCCCCCCTATTCCCAGGCTGGCAGCAGGAGGGGGTGGCAGTTTGTGGATGCCAGGTCCCAGGGCAGCCCTGCATTGTCACCCATGTCCCTGTCCCCCCGTAGGGGACACCAACCCCCTCTGCCCCTCCCGGGCAGTGGAGAGGGGCAGATGGTGGCCTGGGCACGCAGCATCCCTGTGCCCTGCGGGGGTTTGTCCTGCCTCCAGCTCACCTGGCCGAGCATCCTCCCCACAGGGCGCCTGCCAGCCGTGCAGGGACCCCCAGGTGGGTGCCCAAAGCCGGACCCCTGCAAGGGGACGAACAGTTTGACCCCCACCTCGCTCCAGCCCCCCAAAGGGGTGTCAGAGCCACCTGGAGAGCTGCCTGTGGCCTTGGCACGGGATTGGCATCATCTTGTCCTTGCGGGGTACCCGGCACAGGCAGGTTTGGGGGTCCCTGGACACCCCACCTTTGCAGAGCCAGTGGGGTTGGTGGCCTGTGAGTACTGGCCGAGTGGCAGGTGGGAGAGGGAAGTGGGGTCCTCCCTTGCTCTTCCCGGGGCTGGTGTTGGTTTCCAGAGGTGGAGAGCAGCGGGAGCCACTGGGAAGGGCTGTAATGGTGGAGCAGAGCGTGTGTGGCTGTCGGGAGTAACACGAGCGCGTGTGCGTGTCCCTGGGACTGCAGCCGGAGCTGGCCCTATCGATCCCCCGCTTTGGCTTTACTGGGAGCGATTCCTGGCTGATTAAAAGAGACCTGGCCCACGGTTTGCCTGGGAGTGGGGGAGCTGGAGTCGTGCGAAGCTCTGTGGGTCACCCCACTGCTCCTTGCTTGGATTTGATTTTTTTTTTTTTTTAATGGAACCGGGTCTTGAAGTCCCAGAGAAGTGGGTAAAAAATATGCTGATGACAGTGATGGCAGCCCTGGGAAGGGCAGGAATGAGCTCATGGAATGGTCCGGCAGGGGAATGCCCGGTAGATGCCTATCAGGAATTGGGGGTGGGATGCACCTGGAGCGCTCCCCTTGGCACGGGCAGGCTCCGGGTGCTCCCCCTTCCTCAGCGCGGTTCCTCCCTGGAAGGGCTGCTCCTGTTCCTGCTCTCCGGCACGCACGGACAAGGTGAACTCATCCATCCATCCATCCATCCATCCATCCATCCATCCATCCATCCATCCATCCATCCATCGCTGCCCCAAAGTTTCCTGCTGTTCCCAACCCGAATCCACCTCCTTCTGCCCGTTGCCTCGAGGGTCCTTGCGAGACGGGTCGCTGTGCCGGTGTGGCGGGGCTGGGCTGGCGCTGAGCGGCTCGAGGGGAGGGAGCGCCAAAGCCCTGCAGCAGCAGCAGCAGCAGCAGAGGCAGCAGCAGCGGCAGCAGCCGGAGCGGCAGCCCCGCTGTCCCTGCGGCTCCTCCAGCCCCGCTCCGGCGGCACCGGCGGCGTCGGGAAGGGAGCGAGGAAGAGCAGGTCGGTGTCCATCAGCTGCCAGTCGGGGTCCTGCATACCCCAGCTCTGCAGGGGGTGGGTGGGCAGCGGTGCCCCCGGGACCCTGCGGCGGGAGGCTGCTGTCACCCCCCGAGGGCACGGCTGCAGTGCTGGTGGGTCCAGGGGACCCCGCGGAGTCCTTGTCCCTTGTGTTTCCCGGGGGTTTATCCACAGGGATGGGCTTCCCCGGGTTTGGGGGCGGCTGACGGAAGGGGGAAGGCGGCCCCGAGGCTGCCGGGGGTTGGAGCGCGGTGCTGCCGGCGCCGTTCACGGCGGGGAGCGCAGCGATGCTCGCTGCCTGCTCGTTGCCTGCTCGCTGCCTGCTCGCTGCCGGCTTTACCTTGCGCGTCCCTATTGTGTTGGTCCACCTACGCCGTGCCGTTGCCATGGCTACTCTGCCATCTGATCTGCCCAACTCCTGCCTGCTCTCCCTGCTTTCCCCCCAAACCTTTGGCCCCGGGAGCAGGACGGAAGGTGGAGGACACCTTGACCCCTGTGGGGAGCTCCTGTTGGTGCAGGGGAAGGGTAGAGATGGAACAGGAACCCCCCCCCACACACACCCTTCCCCTCCCGAGCGGGCTGGGGGTGTGCTGAGCACCAAACCTCATCCCTGGGGCACCTGCAGCACAGGAGAGGTCCCTGACCTTGGACGTGGAGGCTGCAGAAGGGAGATTCTGAAGGCCAGGCAGGCAGTGGCATGGCTGCTCCTCAGCAGAGCGTGTCCTGATGCATTGCTCCAAGCACACATTGCAGATTTGCTTATCAGGAAAGGAGGGGGCTTGAGGGAGAGTCGGGGACTGCAAATCCTCTGATGGCCAGAGGTGTTTGGGCTCTGGTGTCACCTGGGCTGCCCCAGAGACACCACACTGTAGGTCAAGGCTGTAATTAATGCCGAAGAGCTGATGCTGTTGGAGAAGGAGGAGGGTGTGTGGGCAGGTGGAGGATCCTGGAGGGAAAGTTTGAGCTGTGCAGCTGGTCCCACTGAGTCACTGTGACAGCTGGCTGTGGCATCTCTGGTGACGCTGTGATGGCCATCAGAGCCTCTGGGGGCTGGGGGCAGGGGTAGCAAACCCCGAGGCTCTGCCTAAAGATGCTGATGCCTGAAAGGGGAGCAGCAAGACGAGTGCCCTCCTCGTGGTGGGGCCTGGTTTGGGTCTGGCCTCTCTGCTGCTCAGGTTTGAGAGATCCTTGCAATAACTGTGAGACCTCGGGTGACAATATCTGGAGCGCTCGGTGTCGGCGCCGCTCCCCCCTCTGTCTGGTCGCTGTTTGCATTCCACTCTCTCTGTCTTGTCATTTTGCCATTTCCACTTTAATTCACTTTCTCCTGTGCTGAAAAGCATTAAAAAACTTTAATAAGGAGGAGCAGATTAAACTCACTTTGCAGTTATTTTTCAAGGAGATTTTTGTTTGTCAAGATTGTCGTGCCTGAGGGGGGGACTCGATCAGGAACTGGAACTCTTGGAAATGAGTTAATTAAAAAGCCGATGAAGCTGCCTCTGTCCTCCCTTCGGTGCAGCGTGCTGGGGCTGCTGCTGCTGCCCATTTTAGAGGGACACTTGGTCCTGCCCTGTTAATCACTAACAGATTTGAGTTATATTTGCTTACCACCTTGGTCAAGGCGGTGACTCACTTGGATTTCCTTTACCTCCTGTCTTCTCCTGGGGCAACCACCAGGACCAGTTGATTTTAAACTTAACTCCGGCGTGTTCTGGGTTGCATCCCTCCAGCCCTGCAGCTGTGTGTGTGTTTGTGTGTGTGAGCCCCTCCAAGCATCCCTGTGTGCGTGGTTCCCTCATGGCCAGGGGCTCATAGCAGCATCTCCACCCCCTCCTCGCTCTCCCACGCGTGTCCCAGCTCCTGTGCACACTCGTGTCTGTGCTCCAGAGGGGACCTGGTCCTGCTTGGTCCGTCATTTTTTTTGCAGCATCACGGACATGACTTTCATTGTAATTATAATCTCAGCCTTTGTAATTCTCCCTACCTTCTGCAGAGCCCTGCTGCAAGGAGCCTCCTGCTTTATTGCTTGTAACAAGGCTGTCGCTTCAAATCCTCCCTCGGACCATTATCTCCCTTTGATGCTTTTGAAGAGCCAGCGATATGTTAATTCTACCTTGGCCCTCTCCTCTTTCCCCTTTCTCTTTGTACAAATCCACCCTTGCCAGCCTGGCTGGCTGCCAGGGGGGGTGGCAGGGAGCTGGGCACCGCTCTGGGGCTGTCCCTGCTCTGCCCCTGGATTTTTTGGGGGGATGTGGCTTCATTCAGGGCCGTGTCTGTGCTGTCCTGGTGCCCCAAGCAGGACCCCTGTGCCGGGGGGGGGTACAAGCTCTTGGCCCTGGGAGGTTTGGGATGGGTGGAGGCTGAGCTGGGTGACAGATGGAGCCCACAGAGGTCTGCGTGGTGGTGTCCATGGCCCGCTTGGCGCTGGCAGACAGCGGCAGATTGTCAGCCCTGCCTCCCAGCAGGGCACAGGCAGGGCAGGCAGCGTGGCCCTGTCC
Source organism: Empidonax traillii (assembly GCF_003031625.1). NCBI lineage: Eukaryota > Metazoa > Chordata > Aves > Passeriformes > Tyrannidae > Empidonax > Empidonax traillii. Next base: position 11,042 of record NW_020957132.1, on the reverse strand, counting down.
CCCCCTCCTGCTGCAGGCAGGGCTCTGCTCAGGGCTCCCAGAGGAAAGGGCTTTTCCAGGGCTTCATCCACCTGGGATGGGGTGGGTGCTGTGCTGTGCTGTCCAGGTCAGCCTGAATCACTTCCAGAAGGTTCTGGATCCCCACAGCGCTTGGGGTTCGGGCAAGCTCATCACCGGTGTGATGTGGAGTTGGTTGTGTGCGGTGGGGATGTAATTTATGGGCTTGGTGATAAGCTTGTCCAGTCATCCTAAAATAATAAATAAAATACACACCCGGGGCTGGCATGAGATAGGATCAGTAATATCAGGGCTGAGGAAAATTACTGAGACTCTTCAAGAGCGAAATGAAGAGCAGGGAGAGGAGGAAGAAAAGTTGCAGAGAGGGAAAAATCAGGGGCATCATCTCCTGCCACAGACTGGGTTGGGTTCCTTGGGGGACTGGGCCAGACTTGTTTGACCACAGCTTTTCCCAGAGATGCTGAAACATCTGATCTCGTGGGAAGGGCCCATCGCAGCCACTCAGAGCACGAAGGAGTTAAGAGAGGGGTGGGCACCTGAGCACCCCCTCAGGTGTGAAGGCAGAACTTGGGGAGCAGGCACTGGGTGTACTGGTGGGGGGAGGTGGGCAGAGCCAGCTGCTGGAGTCTGCCAAGGGAAGGGGATGGAGGATTTCCCCCTCCATTTGAAATCAGGTGTGATTTGTTACATCTCCCTCGTGCAGGCTTTCCTGGGAGGCGGCACCCCAGCCTGGTGTGGGGAGCTGGGGTGAGGCTGATGAGCAGGAGCAGAGTTACAAAAACTGCTGCCCTGAGCAGCTTCACTGGAGACATTCCCGACTCCAGGCACAGCCTGTCAGAGCCTCCAGGGGCTGATGCAATCCTGCTCAGCACCCAGGCAGCTCCAGCTGAGCGGGAGGTGCTGCTGGAGCCTCTGCCCAGGGTCTGTGCTTTGGATTAACAGCGTGGCAGGGCTGAATTTTGGGCTTTGCCCCCTGCACTGCTGGGTGGGCACTGGTGCTACCAGCTTGGCTTGTGCCCAGAGTCACTTGCCACGCACCCAGGATCACTTACCACTCACCCAGCATCCCTTGCCTGTGCCCAATGTTGCTCATCTGGTGCTCAGCACCCCTTTCCCTGCACCCAGCATCCCTTTCCCTTCACCCAGCACCCCTTTCCCTTCACCCAGCACCCCTTTCCCTTCACCCAGCACCCCTTTCCCTTCACCCAGCACCCCTTTCGCTTCACCCAGCATCCAGCCCCTGGAGCTGAGGCAGTGGAGCTGCTGGTGTTGGTGGCTCCGTGCAGTGGGTGGCTTTGTTAGTCCCAAAAGCTGCTCTGGGGCTTTTTCTCGCTTTCCAGGGAGCGTTTTGGAAAAGCTTGGCGTGCCCAGGATAGGCTGGGATCCTGCTGGTTGTTATCTAATAGTGCCTGGTAATCAGGGCTCGGAACTTCTATTCCTGGTCCTGCCTCTGAGTCACGGTGTGCCCTTGGAAAAGACCTTTGTGCCTCGAGGCTTGTCTGCATGAGAAGGCTGCACTCGTTGGGCTCAGATCACTTTTGAAACAGTTTTGGTTTGGTGGAGGCTGAACTTGGGTTGGGAGTGCTGGTGTTGGACGGAATATTAATGTGAGCAGCGCCTTGAATTGGAATAAGAGTGTCCTGCTGAGGCTTGGGATGAGTCTAACAAGTGAATCTGTGTTTATACACATCGACTGGACCTCTGGTTACCTTGTCAGCAGAAGGGGGAAGGAAGCAGCAAATCTGTCAGTGGACTGGGAAAGCCCTTGGATAAACACTCTGTGATGGT
>NW_020957132.1:6655-8991 GCF_003031625.1 Empidonax traillii | reverse complement strand
GAGCAGCGCCTTGAATTGGAATAAGAGTGTCCTGCTGAGGCTTGGGATGAGTCTAACAAGTGAATCTGTGTTTATACACATCGACTGGACCTCTGGTTACCTTGTCAGCAGAAGGGGGAAGGAAGCAGCAAATCTGTCAGTGGACTGGGAAAGCCCTTGGATAAACACTCTGTGATGGTCTGAGGTTATAGCAGCTTCTCCCTCTGCTCCCAGAGCGCTGTGGTGGGAGACTCCTGGGCAGCACATTGCAGGGACTGGTGGAGACTGGTGGGGACTGGGAGCTCGGTGCAGGAGCCTGGTTTAGATTTAAAGCAATAATTAAAGAAATCATCCTCTAAGGAGCAGGTTGGCAGGCCCAGTGGTTGTGGTGGAGAAATAAATGCTGGATAGAAACAAGGGGGTGGGGGGGGGTGGAGGAGAGGGGAGGACAGAGCAGGCAAGAACTTGGATCCCAATGAAAGGCTGTTGGGACAAAAGCTGCTCTGTACCCGTTTCTCCCACCACACCCATCACCTGCACATCCCCTTCCCGGTGAGGTGAATCCCACTTCTGGTTACTGGATCCACCTTCCCTCCTGCTGGAGATGGGACAGGCCTTGGAGCAACCTGGGCCAGGGAAAGGTGTCCCTGCCCGTGGCAGGGGGGTGGGGCTGGATGAGCTCTAAAGTTCCCTCCCAACCCAAACCATCCCAGGATTCCGTGACTCTCTGGCTGTGCCGTCCCGGTGCTGCCCTGGGAGGGGGTCCCTGAGTCTCTGACCCACGAGGGTGGGTGCCACAGGGAGCTGAGCATCCCCAGTGGGGGGCTGTGGGGAGGGAAGTGCCAGCTCTCCGGCTCGCTGGGCCGTGAGCGGTGCCAGCTCCCGTCACCGGCGGCAGCACATCGGTCTGACACCGGTGAAAACACAACAGAGGGAGGGGGCTGGGGGGGTGGTGGAGGGATTGGAAGATCCCTTTAAAGATGAACATTGTCCTGACTTCCAGCACCACAGCAGCCTGGCCAGCACGTGCCAGGATGGTGTGGGCGCGCCGGTGGCTCCGGCAGCGAGGCTGGGCTGTCATCCCATTCCCCGCTTGGCTCTGCTGGGGTTACTCTGCACCCCAGCTCGCATTAATCCCCACCAATCCACCACCCCTCCCTGCCCCTGCATGATCCTGCTCCACCCCCCACCCTCAGCATGAACCTCCACCGACCCCTCGGCAGGGACAGAAACCAGAGCAGGGTTTGACATCGCGGTTTAAAGTCAGCAGTTCTCAAAGGGAAAAAACAAAAAAGTCAAAGCAGAATCTTAATGGTATTTTTTGTGTGTGTGTGTGTGTGTGTTTTCTTTTGTTTTGTTGTTTTTGTTTTTGTTTTTTTTTTTGTTAGCAACCCAACTACTGGAGCTTTAAGGTCAGTATTTCGGATTTTTCCTGCTTCTGTTTGAAATGCATGTGCTTGGCCACCCTTGTCTCATCGCTGCGTCCGTGGAGGGGGGTGGGAGCTGGGGGTGTTTTTTTTGCTGAGGATTCCTGTGCCAGAGGAGTCTGTTCCCAGCTCAGCAGCGGTTTAAGCTCATGAGAGGGATTTCTAGTTTTGGGCTGAGTCGTGTGGATACAAACCTGGTGTCTGAGCAGGAGGGATCTGTGGCCTGCCCTCGTTCTGACCGCTCACCCCACAGCCCAGTCCTGCTGCTTTGGAGTTACTCCATTGCAGCAGAGACCTGAATTCTGGGAAAAGGATGGGAAAAAGCCTGTTTTGGATGGGGTCAGAAGTCCACCTGTGGAGCTCCATCCTGCTGGCTGCTCCCAGGCAGAGGTACAAGGGTTGCTCTGGTTTCCAGCCTCCTCCTCCTCTCCCTCCTCATCCTCCTCGAGCTGTGGAGTTGAGCTTGTCCCTCCCATCGTGGCCCTGCTGAGCTCTGGGACCTGCCACCCTTCCCATCACACGGTGTCTCCTTCACTCACCTCCACCTGGCTGATGCCCAGCACCTCTTCCCCCCTTCAGGCTCCTCACCTCCCTCTCCCAAGCCCCTCATTCCCCAGAAATCCCACCCTGGCAGGCGCCAGATGAGCTGGGGGAGTCTCGGGATGGGAGATGCTGCGCCAGCACTTCGCGGGGCTGATGGAGAGGGAGGAGGGACAAGCTCGTGCTGGGCGGTGAGGGATGTCCAGAGCAGAAAACGAAGTTGTTCGCTCAGCTGGAGGTGTCTGGGAGGGCAAGGGGCACCCCTGTCTCCACCCTCCACAATTCCCACCGGGAGCCTCCTGGCAGCACCTTGCGAACAGTCGGGCCATTGTGTGCGGGGTGCAGTACGCATGTCCCCCCCTCCTCCTCCTCCTCCTCCTCCTCCTCCTC
>NW_020957132.1:0-6205 GCF_003031625.1 Empidonax traillii | reverse complement strand
TGTGGCAACAACACTTCAAGGTCGGCCGTGTTGCGGGATGACCTTGGCGTGTTGTCCCCGCGGGGTTTTTCGCTCTCTGGGGGCTGCCCGCGGTTGGGAAGCACTCGGGGGAGGCGGGACATGAGGAATGTGGGCACTTTTTTTCTCCCGAGTTTTCGTCCCCGGAGCGTTTGCAGCGTAAAAACGTGTGTGTGTGTGTGTGTGTGTGTGTGTGAGCAGCAGCTCCGTGGAATATTCAGCTGTCTGGATTCTCACAGCCACGTGCTCTCGGGGGCATTCCTGGGGGTTTGGGGGGGGGGGGAAGGCGCAAAAGTCTCGAGTTTTGTGGGTTTTTCGCGGTTTTTTGTGACTAAGAAGTGAAATGGGGACGAGGTTTAGGGGTCCCCCCACCCCACAAGGTTCCTCCTCAGCAGCAGCCAGGGGGTTGCAGCCACAGGGACGCGTTTTCTCCCATCACATATTTTCCCACCCGGTCCTGGCAGTGCTTTGGTTGCAATGGGAGCATCTTCCTGGCTCTCTCCTCTGTGGGAATGTGTTATGGGTTAAATCACCCTCCTCTTCCCAGCCCCAGCTGCCTGACCCCGCTACCAAGTGGGGCATGAGGCAGAGGCAGCTGGGGATGGCTTGTCACGGGCAGAGCCCTGCGGGGAGGCTGATCCCAGCAAGCAGGTGCTGGGGGGCTTCCTTGAGGCCACCTGTGTCCCCTGGGGCCTTCTGGAGCTGCAGGCTTGGCCTTCAGCTGGGAAAGCTGCCTCCCACCCCCCATCATAAAACTTTCATGACCCTTTAGGGTCCCTGGCTGTGTCCAGCTGCCACTCTCTGCTGCTGGGGGTGCAGAGCCAGCCCTTCCCCGTCCCTTGGCCTGAGAGCCAGAGCTCCAGCTGGCAGGGAACGGAGGGGATTGGGTGCTGGGAAGGGCTGTGCTGGATTCCCAGGGACACCCAGGGTCGTGGCATGTTGCTGCCGCTGGTGGGCCTGGGGGGCAGGACCTGCTGTCCCCCCTCCCTGGCATGCCCACCTGCCTGGGGACAGCTGGTGGCAGGTGCTGGCTGAGCTTTGGGGGTCTCCAGGTCTGAGATTTGGGGAGGGGGGTCCATGCACTGCTGTGTTTGTCAGTCACAGATCCTCGTGTGCATTGGTGGCGGTGCTGTCGTTGCAGAGAAGGGTCCAGGGCATCCCACTGTGCCCGGACATTCTACCCCACGCCCCCGCCTCGTGTCCGTGGATCCTTCCCCAGCCTCTGCTCCATCCTCCTGCCCCAGCACATCCCTGGCAGTTTTACCCTCTCTTCCAGCCTGAGCCAGCCCCGCTCAGCTCCTGGCTGTCCCTTCCCTTGGGGCTGTGCTCACATGGAGCCATCGATCCGGCTGCTCCGTGGCGTGGCCGGTGTCACGCTCCTGCCAGCCCCCAGTGCCCGGCCACACTCCCAAATCCCCAGGCCAGGCCAGACCTGGTCCTCCCCCCCTGCATTTCCATCCCCTGAATCCCATCCCAGCTCCCAGCCCCCAGCCCTGCCGTGTTCTGGGTGTCAGAGGGCTTGGGAGGTCCAGGGGCACATCCAAGGGAAAAAATCCTGCGGGGGAATCGCTGTGGAAAGAGCTGAGGCAGCCCCGAGGGCTGGGGGCTCCCACTGTGCTAATGCAGGGGGTGGGCTGGCTCCTGGTGGGGTGGAGGAGGGATGGGAAGATCCAAAGGCAGAGCCTCAGCAGAGCTCCTTTGGTGCCAGGACTTTAAAGGAACATCAAAGGCGGCACCAGCGAGAGCCAGCGAGGGAAAAACGACTGGGATGTGGGAGGGAGAGCGGGCAGAGGGGGACACACAGGACACGTTTGTCTTTAAAACAAGTGTCTGGGGCTGTGCCAGCCGTGGGGAGCTCGTGCCTGGCTCCTGCTCCAGGGGGGCTGCTCAGGGCTCCTCGTCCCCCCCCCAGCACGGGGAGCACCACGTCTGCTCCTGGGAAGCCATTTCCGTCTCACCGGCGTTCTCCCAGCCGGAATTACAGGCAGGCAGCGGTATTTGCTTGCAGGAGATGAGCAAATAGCAGGCAGGCTTAGCTCCTGTAATCCTGCTGCTGCCACACCAGCCTCCTCCCCGCGCCCTCCCACCGGCCTCGGCTCTGCGGGGACCTGCTCTGCTGCCCACGGGCTGCTGCTGATTTGGGGTGGGCCAGGAGGTGGGGGAGTGGCTGCTGGGCTCCTGCTCCCCTCTCCTTGCTCAGTTTTTGGGGCTCTGGCTGGTTTTCTGACTGGCCTGCCGTGGGAGCTGCTCCCTGGGGCTCGGTTTTCCGCCGATCCCGGGTGTTGTGGATATTTATTGTTGTGGAATCATGGGGTGGTTTGGGTTGGAAGGGAGCTTAAAGACCACATTGTTCCAACCCCCACCCCGTGCTGTGGGTGGGGATGGCACCCACCAGATCAGGTTGTTGGGAACGGCAGCAGCATCCTTGGCGTGGGAATGGGGAGACTGAGGCACGGTGGGGCTTGCTGGGTCACCCAGGGGAGATGCAGCAGCTCAACCTGCAGCAGTGGCTGGGCTGGAGCCCCGGATTTGGGGCTGTTTCCCTGCAGCTGATCCTGCTGAAGGTGGCTTTGGGGTGTTTTTGCGCTTCAAACCGGTCCCTCCGAGCCAGTTTCCCAAGAGACTCTGGCACTTGTTTCCCAGTGCCCTCCCTCCCTTTCCACAGCTGCTCCAGCAAATCCTGCCTCAGATTCCACAAAGCTGAGCCTTGTCACCTGCCACCGTGGAGTCCCCACCCCTGACGCTGCTGCCCCGTGTCCCTGCTGGTCTCCAGCCTGTACCAGGTCCCCTCCGTGGTGCTGCAGCCCTGGATCCCCTGCAAGGGCTTGTCCCTTGTCCCCCCATCCCCTCTCTGCTGCTTCCTCACACTTGGCTTTGCTTCCCATCCGCCAGTGTCCCTGAAGGATGCGGTAATTTGCTTATTTTTGGAAGCTGCTGTCACACAAGGCAGCGGCGCCAGAGCAGGGACTGAGCACGGCCGGGAAGGGGATGGAGGGGGCGTCCAAGTGCCAGGGATGGAGGCAGGACTGGCCCCCACACCCCAAAAAGTATCTCCTACCACCTTCCCCTCCCTGGGACTGCCTCAGCCTCAGGAGAGGTGCTGGATCAGGACCCCCACTTGCCCAGGGTCTCATGGCAGGATGCTCCTCTCCCCCCCTGGATTCCAGGCTGGACATTCCTGTTTGAGACACAGAGGGAAAACAACTCCAGGAATTCAAACCCAGCTGCCTTTGCTGGGGGGTTAATGATTAGTGCTTGTCCTCCCTGTGGGAGTCAAGGTGGCACCCAGTGCTGGGAGATGAGTGGGAGGAGGATGAGTGGGCACAGTGTCCCCTCACAGTTCCCAGCTCCAGCCTGCTGCCAGGGATGGAGCAGCTGCTCCCGTGATTCCCTGCCCTGGGCACCAGGACCTTGTGCTGCCCCACTGCCAGCGGTGAGGCTGCTCCACCCCTGTGGTTTTTGGGGGAGAAAATGAGCGTTTTGTGGACTGAACACAGAGTCCTCCTCGTGGCTGGACCCGTGGGGGCAGCCCTTGGATCTTCCATCTCCCGTGCAGGTATCCTGGTGCCACCCTGGTGCCACCCCAGTCCCCTCTGCCAGGCAGGTGCTGCCGGGTGAGGGATCACGTTTGGGCGACCAGCAGCGTCAATATTCATGAGGCTGCAGAGGATCCAGGTCTTTAAATATTCATCAGGCAGGCGAAGGCTGTCGGTGCCAGCGGGAAGGGGAGAAAATGCAGAGAGAGAGAGGGGGCGAGGGGCGAGCAGCCACCCGTGTCCCTGCAGGGCTGTGTCTGGGGGCAAAGGGTGGGGGAGGTTCAGCTTGGAAACACAAAATGCGAGTGCCATCACCCCCTTGAGGGTCAGGCAGGTGCTGGATGTCGGGATCACGGAGCTTCTGGCTGTAGGGACACCCCGATGGGCTGCGGGCTCCTGCCTGGGCTCCTGCTCACATCTGGCTGCTGGGGGGGCACATCTGGAGGGGGAGGGGGGCCCCCTGCTTTAGTCAAGGGGTCCAGTTTAAAGAACTAATCCGATTTTAACGCTAATCCTGTTAACATTGAGATCAGGATTAATTCTGGGTTAATCGGGATAATCCTGACAAAATGTTGGGCATTAGACGGGGGGTGAAATTATTGCTGCCCTGAGCAGCAACGCTTTTAATTTGGCAGCGAGACACGGGCAGGGGGGGAGAGGGGAGGGGGCTGAACCCCCTGGATGGGGGACACTCCTGGAATGTCCCTGCAAATCACACTCAGAGCATCCAGGGCCTCTCGTTCCTTCCACCTTCGTGGTCGAACCACCTCCAGCATTTCCTCCTTTTCTTCCCAGCTGGGCATCTCCTGGCTCTTCCAGGGGCTGGGCTGGTGGAATTCCCTCCTGCACGGAGGCTTTGCTGGAGTTCAGCATTCCTGGCTGGTGGAGCTGGGGGGAGAACGCTGCACGAGGGTACCCAGGGGTTTGTTTTCCCCAGGATCGAGCTGGGATCACGCTCCTGAGCTGGGATGTGTGGGAGCAGGGTGGCACCACAGCCAGGCGCGTGGGATGCCCTGACTGCGACTGGTTTGAAGCTGGAGGGCTGATACCCAGGCTTGGGAGGCTGCTGAGGGCATGCCTGGCTCCCAGGGATGCTGAATTCCAGTCGGGAATGCTGGGTTCTGGTTAGGATTGCTGCATCCCAGTCGTGGATGCTGCATTCTGGTGGGGAATGCTGGGTTCTGGTCAGGGGTGCTGATTTCTGCTTGGGGATGCTGGTTTCTGCTTGGGGATGCTGCATTCCAGTTGGGAACGCTGGGTTCTGGTCAGGGATGCTGGTTTCTGCTTGGGGATGCTGCATTCCGGTTGGGAATGCTGGCTTCTGTCTGGGGATGCCGTGTCCTGCTCAGGGATGATTCCCAGGAGGAATTTGCAGCCAGACTGGAGGAGAGGAGGGGTGTGCTGGGGAAGTGTCCTGTTACCTGGGCTCTGCTCCTCTTACAAAACAGCACCAGCTCTTGGCTGAGTCACCTCTGGGAGCATCAATAATTAAGGATGAGCGGAGCTCGTTAGGAATGAATGAATGAAGGGAAGGAATGAATGGAGGCACGGAGCAGTTCAGGATGTGCTGGCACCAGCTGGTTTGCAGGGGGCTCAGCGCCGCAGTGGGTCACTCCTGCTGGCCCAGGTGGGCAGAGTGGGGGACCAGAAAGACCCTTCCCTGCTCCCAGAATTGTAGCCAAAGGCTGGGGGGGGTCTCCTCTTTCCCAGCCTGGACCACCGGGATGCTGAGCCCCAGCGCCCATCCCAGGGGCTCAGCACTCCACCAGATGGGACCTGTGATGGTGGGATGCTGGATTAAGCGATGAGAGGGGGATTATGAGGGATTAGTCCAGATCAGTGTCCAACCAGGGGCTGGAGCAGGGCTTTATGTGCTTGGTAAATAACCGGTTGCGCTGCCGTGCCCACGGCTGGCCCTGCCAGCGCCATACCAGCTGTTTCCCAGGGATTGCTGGGGTCCCTCTCCTTGATCCCCATCATGTGGCACAGCAGAGGAGATGCAAACAGGCAGGAGTGGGGAAGGTGGTGGCTTGGCTGGGCAGTGAAGCTGCCAGGACCTTCCAGGGGTTCCGGGGCGATGCCCGACCGTGCTCCGGAGCATCATCCCTGCCAATGGGACAGGATGGAGCGTGAGCTGGGGGGGTCAGGGGGCTGCTGCCAGACCCAGCCCCCCCTGGAGCCGCCCACCACAGGCCAGGAGGCTTCTGCTGGTGCTGGCAGGGTCCTGGGGAGAGGCTGAGCTTGGGGACACACACTGCTGGTGGCATTAGGATGGCGAGGGCTGATCCACCCTGGTGGTGAGTACAGATCTGTGCTGTGTCGGGGTGTCCTGGGGGATTTTGGGGGGCAGAGGGGTGCAGAGCTTGGGTGGACTGGGCTAGGGAGCTGTGTGCCCTGTGTGTGTCTCGGTGGGGTGTTCAGGGACCCCTCCCCTTTGCCCCCTCTCTCCTCATTGCAGGTGATGTGCGAGGGTCAGGCAGGACCAGCCCTGAAGGGCTGTGGAGGATCCACTGGGACAGACCCTGTGCCCCCTCCCCGAGGGTCCCTTGGCAGGGTCAGCCCTCCTGCCTGGCTTAGGAACAGTGCAGATATTAATGAGCTCTGCAGGCTTGGAGTGTTGTACAGGAACAGCTGCTCCATCCCAGGGCAGG
>NW_020957131.1:43978-48270 GCF_003031625.1 Empidonax traillii | reverse complement strand
GGGGAGGGGAGGGCAGCACGGGGGGGCAGGAGCCCAGATCAGCACAGCACCTGTTTGCACATCCCCTCTCCTTCGGGGTCCAGCCCCGGCCTCGGGGGCGTGGCAGCAGCAGCAGCCTGGGCTGCCCCTCCTGGATCCGTCCTGGATCCGTCCTGGATCCGTCCTGGATCTGTCCTGGATCCCCTCCTGGATCCCCTCCTGGATCCCCTCCTGGATCCGTCCTGGACCCCCTCCTGGATCCATCCTGGATCCCCTCCTGGATCCGTCCTGGACCCCCTCCTGGATCCGTCCTGGATCCCCTCCTGAACCCCTCCTGGACCCCTCCTGGATCCCAACCCTGTAACAAGGCAGGGTCCCAAAGAACAGGGCCCAGCGCTGGAGCAGGGATGGAAGTGCTGCCAATCCGGGCACTGCCACTCCTCATCCACAACACCAGTTGCTGGACAACCATCCCAGCATTTATATCCCACTAAATACAGGCAATATGTGTAAGTACTCTGTGAAACAGTATATATCAGAAATATATAAATACACTATAAAATATATAGCATACATCAAAATATATAAATATACTAATAAACATATTAATACACACTTTATATTATATAATTATATTATATAATATTGGATATTATTGTATATATCTATTTAATATATTAAATTTAAAATACCTATATACACCATAAAATATATAAAAATACATAATTATAATATATATATAAACCCCATAGAAATTATTATAAAATATAGTGTATATATAAAAATAGAGTAATCTGCTATAAAATAAAATACATAACTATACCATACAAACACCACTCCCTGTGAGGCAACAAGTGGGAAACTGTTGTCTCAGGATTCCATCACCCTTCCTGCATCCTAAAAATACCCCAAACCAAGCAAACTTCGTGCTAACCTAAAATACTCAGCTGTCTGAACAGTGTAGGTGTCACCTGCATTTTCGTGGTGGGAATTAGGACACAGAAGGGATGTAGGAAGATCATTACCAGCTCCAAGAGTTCCTCCTCCCAGACACCAAAAACACTTCCCATTCCCTATCAATTATTAATTATCCTCAGCCACGGGTACAGCCCCTTTATCCCAGTTTGCCACTGGGATGCTCTGAGGGGAAAAAAATGGGCTTTCCAGGGTTTTGCAGGAACACTTTGCCAGATGGCTGCGTTCTCCCCTCCCTCTCAGTTTCAAAAATAACTCCAGAAAGACATGGATCTCTCCCTGCTTCCTCCTGAACAACCATCCCAGCTCCCCAGGGACCCGGGAGATGGGAAACTGCCACTGACAACACACTGCAGAGCCAATTTTTATAAGGAGAAGTAGAATAGTACCGAAATATAGGTAATTAAAACCCAACAAATCCACACACAGAAGCTTTCCATGAATACTTCGGAGCCCTTCCCACAAATATGACAGTAAATACAGGGAAGATGTGACAGCAGCTGCCACGAGGGGACTCTGACGGGACACAAGCTCCCAAAAACGCCTCTGGTCAGGGCCCAGGAGGAGGAGGAGCTCCCCACACTCCCACTGGCTCCTGCAATCCCCAAATCCACACAGAATCCATCCACCAGCCCGGAATTCCCGTAAGGATTGGGACGAGGGGAGTGTTAAGGTCCCTCACACCCCCTCGGTGTGAGGGGTTCACGTCCCTCCAGGCAGTGCCAAGGAGGCTTCCATGGATCCCATGGAACAAGGGAATAACCTTGGTCCCAAGCCAGGTTTGAAGGTGTTCCAACCCCAAAAATCTGGGATAGAGCCACACGAGCAGCTTGGGGGGCTCAGCCATGGAGGCAGGACACAACACCCCAGCGCTCCCCACATGCTGGATCCTCCTCTTCTCCGCTCCCCTTTTCCCCCTCCGTGGTCAAATCCCAGCAGGACTGGGCTCAAAGCCCCTGGTCACGGGGCCGTGGGGAAGCAGGGAGCACAGGGTCCCTGTGTCAGATTTTCCTCGTGGAAATTCCCCCCCTGGAGCTCCCCAGAGGGGTCAGTGGCCGGGCTAACACCTCCCCAAATCAAGCGGATCCTGCGCCTGAACTCAGCTCGGGAAAAAATTAACTTCCCAAAGAAAACGGTGTCAAAGCAAGAGCAAAAATTCTAAAACTTCATTAAAAAAAAAACCAAAAAACCCAAACGAGCTGCTCTGGCGAGTGGGCTGGGCCTGCCCACACTCCATCATCCCCAAAATTCTCCGGGAAGCAGCGGTGACTCAGCCTGCGGCACACAGACAGCCTGGATGGAACCAGCCCTTCCCAGGAACCCCCAAATCCAGGGAATCCCGGCCCCCATGGGCAGCTGGGGGAGCTGGAGGAGGTCGGGCTCTGCTCCCAGGGAACAGGGACAGGAGGAGAGGGAACGGCCTCCAGCTGTGCCAGGGGAGGTCAGGTTGGACATCAGGAGGGATTTCCTCATGGAAGGGGCTGTCAGGCACCGTCAGCTCTGCCACTTGTTCCACAGAATCCCAGAATCCCTGGGGTGGGAAAAGCCCTCCAGGACCATCAGATCCACCCTGTGCCTGATGCCCATCTGAGGTGAAGTGACGGCAGAGGTGCAGAGAGAGAGAGCAGGGCTGGAAGAGGTGTTTCCTGAAAAGGGGTGATTTCGGCACCTCCAAGGGGGGCCATTTAGGTACCTTCCCCCCCCCCCAGAAAAAAATGGGGGTTAAAAATAGCAGCACTGACACAGCCTTAAATTTAGCAGCACAAGTGGCATCGCTGCCATAAGGGGAACCCGATCCCGCCGGGGGATCCGGTGTCGCAGCCGGCACGAGGGGTCCTGGGAGCAGCTGGAAGCAGGGGCTGGACAGGGGTGCTCTCCACTGCTCCCAGGCAGCAGGGGCTGCTTCTCCCACAGCAGCTCCCTGCCATCAACACAGCAACTTCCTTCCCTTTAATTCAGTCGACCGGACTCCTCTGCTCGTGGAAGAATGGAATGGTTTGGATGGGAAGGGACCCTGAAGCCCACCCAGTGTCACCCCCTGCCACGGGCAGGGACACCTTCCACTAGGCCAGGTTGTTCCAAGCCCCATCCAGCCTGGCCTTGGACACTTCCAGGGCTTTGGCATTCCCTTTTCCAGCTCAGACAACCTGTGACACCCCCCCAGGAACAACAAAACTCCCCCCAGTTCCCGTGAGAGCGAGCGGTGCTGCCCCTTCCCCCAGCCCTCAGGACCCAGCAGGATCCCACAGCTCCCCAGCCCACAGTTCCCCGGGCACAGGGAGAGGAGTTCCCCACTTTGGGACCTGTTTCTGCTGCATGACCGAAAAAAAAACACATCCAGAAATCGAACGGGAGGGAATTTTAAACTCCTCAGGGGGTCGCAAGCCAAAGTGCTCAGGAGTGAACAGCAGATTCTGCTCCCACGCTGCTCAGGAGGGTCAGCCTCGACCAGCCCGCTTCAAACAGACCCGAGGACACTCTAATTAGCACTTTAATTTACACCAACTCACCTCTGACACCTCCTGCCAAGGAGTCAGAGGCAACTCTAACCCTCAGCCCACATTCCCACAGGTACCCAAAAGAGCCCCGGGAGGGTTTCACTGATCCCAGGACCGGGAACACCAAGGAAGAAGCAACAAAACCCACCTTCCCACGTGTCCCACGAGCACAGACCCTCCGGGCCCCTCCCGAAGGGGCTCCAACCCGCACACCGGTCCCTCTCCAGCCCCTTCCCGCCTGTCGGGGGGCCCCAGAACCGGGAATTATTTGCTTTTCAAAGCAAAGCCGTTGCCTTGTGAGGACTCCAGAACCCTCCACGGCGCTTCCCGGCCCCGGGAAGGGCCCCGGGCTCCTCTCCCACCTGTGGCTCCTCGTCCTGCGAGCAGCGAGCCGGGACCGGGGGGGGGTTGTCCCGGGAGCTCCCGGCTGCTCCACGTGCTCCGCCGGGGGAAGGGGCTCGGGATGAGACTCCCGCGGGCAGCGGCACCGCAGCGAGTCCCGCACGGCCCGCGGACCCCGCACCGAGCGACCCCCGGCAGGGGCAGCCCCGGGCCGGGCCGTGCCCCGAGCACCGGGAAGCACCGCGGGGGACACTCGGGGACACCGCGGCAGAGTCCCCGCGGCCGCCCCCATCCCCATCGCCAACCCCTCTCCCCCCGCCCCCGCCGCACTTACCGGGCCGAGCCGGGCCCTGCGCCGCGGGGCCGCCACCCCGGGCCGGGCCGGGCCTGGGCCAGCGCGGGCCGCCCGGGCGGGGCGGCGGAGGAGGGAGGGACAGGACGGGGAGGGGGGGCGGGGGCAGGGAAGGGGGGCGGGGGGGAAGGGGCGGCCGGAACGGG
>NW_020957131.1:40369-43943 GCF_003031625.1 Empidonax traillii | reverse complement strand
CCCCGCCGCACTTACCGGGCCGAGCCGGGCCCTGCGCCGCGGGGCCGCCACCCCGGGCCGGGCCGGGCCTGGGCCAGCGCGGGCCGCCCGGGCGGGGCGGCGGAGGAGGGAGGGACAGGACGGGGAGGGGGGGCGGGGGCAGGGAAGGGGGGCGGGGGGGAAGGGGCGGCCGGAACGGGGGAAAAAAACGGGGAAAGAAACGGGAAAAAAAAAAAAGGGGGGAAAAAAGAAGGAGGCGGTGCCTCCCCCGCGGCGTGCGCGCTGCGTCACCGCGCCAACCGCGTCATCGTCGCGCGACCGGCGCCGCCACCGACTTCCCGCCGTTGCCGCGGCAACCGCAGGGACGCGGGAAGCGCGGGGGGGACGGGGGCGCCCCCTGGCGGGAAGGAGCCTTTTTGGGGAAAGGGGCGGGGCCGGGGCGGGGCTAAGAGGGGCTCGGGCTCCGCCCATCACCCAGCGGGGGTGACACCCCCCACCCGGGGGTCCCAAATCCCTCTGGGATCTTCCGTCCGCAGGGACCCTTCATCCTCCCGGATCCCACATCCCCGCGGGATCCCCCATCCCCCGGGATCCCCCATGCCCCGGGATCCTCAATCCCACAGGATCCCACATCTCCCAGGAATGCCCCATCTCGGGGGAGTCCCCCATCTCCCAGCAGCCCCCCCATTGCCCCGGGGTTCTCCATCCCCTCGGGATCCCCCATCCTCCAGGGAGCTCCTATTTCCGAGGGATCCCCTCTTCCCAGTGATCTCCCATCTCCAGGCTTCCCTAACCACCCAGGACCCGCAGGGATCCCTCGTTCCCCAGGATCCCACATCCCCCGGGGTCCTCCATCCCCCCGGGATCCCCCTTCCCTCAGGATCCCCCCACCTTCAGAGATGCCCCCCGCCAGCGGGGATCCCACATGCCGCAGTGATCCCCCCCCTCCAGGGGTTCCCACTGCCCACCCACCCCTTGGCACCCCCGGGGCGGGTCCGGCGTGGCCTCCGTGCCCCGCGCTCCCCCAGGGCAGCCCCGGGCCGAGACCCCCGAGCGGCAGCACCGCCCGCCCGGGCGGCTCCGCGGGAGCGCAGGGGCGTTTATCTCGCCCGGGATCAGCCAATATTTGTGGCCACGTCAGGAGAACGAGCCCATCCTCGCTCCCTGCTCCGGCCCCGCCGCCGTCCCGTCCCGGTTCTCGAACGCGACCGCTGGGACACCCCGCGCCGCCGCCTCCCGCCAGCGGAGATGACGGTCCCGGTGGTTCTGCTGCTCCTGAGCCTCCTGCGGACGGCGGCTGCCAGGGGCGAGCGGTGCCCGGCCTGCGGGGTGGCCGCGCTGGCCCCCGGCACGCAGCGGGATGCGCTCCTGGCACTGGCCAAGCAGAGCATCCTGGCCAAGCTGCGCTTGCCGGCCCGGCCCGGAGCCCCCCAACCCCCGGCCCGGGGGGCTCTGCTGGCCGCGCTCCGCAGGCTGCGGGGGCAGCGCTCGGACATGGCCGCGCTCCCCGGGATGCTCCGGGACGGCCCCGTCCCCCACTCGCGTCCCGGGCCGGGGCTGCAGGAGTACGAGATCCTGAGCTTTGCCGAGTCAGGTGTGTGCCCGAGGGGGCGCGGAGGGAAGGGGGGGGGTCGCGCCGTGGGAAGGCAGTGGGAGGTGCACGCGGGATGGTGGTCACGCTGCTGCTGGAAGGAGGGAGAGGCTCCACATTCCAAACCTTTGCATCCACATCCCAAGGAAGTCCCGGCCCTGCCGCTCCCGGGCGTGCTGGGGTGGGAGGGTGGCACAGGGCACAGAGGCACAGATCGTGTCACCTGCTGCCCGTTTCCCCCCCGGTGCTGGAGCTGGAAGGGTTAGAAGGACAGGATTTACAAAATGGGATTTTGAGCCCCAATTCCCCATCAACCCACAGTGTGTGGGCTCAGGGCTGCACAACCCATCCACTCCCTGCACCCCCCTGTGCCTCTGCATCCCACCCAGAGGGGCCTGTCCCAATTTCACTCCAGAATTCGCTTCTCCTGAACTGAGCTCCCCAAAACACGCTCAGGGGGCCTGAGAAGCATCCCTGGAAAAACAGGGCCCTGTATCCCACTTCTCCTGTATCCTGTCTCTCCTGGGAGGGACAGACTCACCACCCCACCCACAGATCACCCTGCACCCTCCCTTTCCCAGCCCAAATTGGGTGCCCTGAGGTGGGGGGGCTCCGCTCCCCTCGCTGGCCCCGTGTCCTCGAGGCCCTGAGGGAACAAAGCTGCTCCAGGGCACATTGTGTTCCCACACTCCAGGACAACGGGGTTGTCTCCTGGCCTGGTGGAGCGTCAGCTGGAACCGAGCCGGGGGATGAACCCAGGCTGGGAGCACGGGGAGGGGGTTGTGTCCTCACGGGCATTGCTGTGCCAGGAGCCCCGAGGGCTGTCACGGCCCTGTCAGCCCTTCCCGGCCAGGAGGAGCAGCAGCTCTGCAGCCAAGGCAAAAGGGAAGGCTTTGGGGAGACCTGAGAGCCCTTTCCAGTGCCTAAAGGGGCTCCAGGAGTGCTGGAAAGGGACTTTGGACAAGGACCTGGAGTGCCAGGACAAGGGAGAACCCTTCCCACTGCCAGAGCGCGGGGTTAAACGGGATATTGGGAGAAATTCCTCTCCATGTGAGTGGTGAGGCCCCGAAATAGATTTCCCAGAAAAGCTGTGACTGTCCCATCCCTGGAACTTTTTCAGGCCAGGTTGAACGGGGCTCGGATCAACCTGGTGTAGTGGAAGGTGCTCCTGCCCGTGGCAGGGAGTCCCCTCTAGCCCTTCACTGCTGACCCTGCTCTCGGTTCTGCACGCAGGATCCTCCACCTCCCGCGGAGTCCACCTGCATTTCCGCTTCTCGCAGGAGCTGGCCAGGAGCACGGAGATCCTGCAGGCCACCCTCTACCTGTTCTGGGCAGCCCCCAGCCCCGGGGCACAGCCTGTCACCGTCAGGCTGCTGCGGCCGGACCCGGCGGGGACAAACACGACGGTGGCCGTCGAGACACGGCTGGAGGTGCCGACACCCGGCTGGGCCTCGCTGGACGTGGGACCCGCCGTGAGGAGCCTCTCCGGACGGGAGAGCCCGCGGCTCACGGTGGAGCTGGAGCTGCCAGGGGACGGGGGGTCGCCCCTCCTGGCTGACCACAGGGATTCCCACCGGCCGTTCGTGGTGGCCCAAGCCCGGGCCAGGACGCCCCACCGCGTCCACCGGCGCGGCATCGACTGCGGCGCGGACTCGCGGATGTGCTGCCGCCAGGAATTCTTCGTGGACTTCAAGGAGATCGGCTGGGAGGACTGGATCATCCAGCCCGAGGGGTACCACATGAACTACTGCGCGGGGCTGTGCCCGCTGCACGTGGCCGGGATCCCCGGCCTGGCCTCCTCCTTCCACACCGCCGTCCTCAACCGCATCAAGGCCGCCAGCGCGGCGGCCGCCGTGGACTCCTGCTGCGTGCCCACCCAGCGCCGGCCCCTCTCCCTGCTCTACTACGACCGCGACAGCAACATCGTCAAGACCGACATCCCCGACATGATCGTGGACTCCTGCGGCTGCACCTGAGAGAGCGCCGGGGCAGGACAGTGGGGCA
>NW_020957131.1:8758-35404 GCF_003031625.1 Empidonax traillii | reverse complement strand
GCCCTGCTCTGATGGCTCAGGGATGCCCGGGGGGCAGTGTCCAGGCTGGGGGGCAGGTCTGTAGGATCC
Organism: Empidonax traillii; assembly: GCF_003031625.1. Taxonomy (NCBI): domain Eukaryota; kingdom Metazoa; phylum Chordata; class Aves; order Passeriformes; family Tyrannidae; genus Empidonax; species Empidonax traillii. Next base: position 35,335 of record NW_020957131.1, on the reverse strand, counting down.
ATGGGCAGGCAGGAGAGCGGGGATCCCTCCAGTGGCTTCTCCACCAGCCAGGATTTGCCCCAGCCCTCTCTTGCTGAAGGTTTGGGAGGAGGTTTTGGAGCTCAGCATCCAGCTGCCCGAGCTGGGGGCTGGCCAGGGCAGATGCCAGGGTGAGCCACGGGCAAAGCCCACGGGTACGTGAGCCCCTCGCCCACACAGCTCTGCTGTTTGCTCCTCCCCCGGGCTCCCGACGGTTCGTGGGGAGAGGGGGAGGATTGGGGGTGCCCACCGAGCCCCTTCCCGGGCACAGCGGGGCGGGCGCGGGGAGGCGGGGGTGGGGTGCTAATCCCGGTAATCCCCGACGGGACGGGCCGGGCCGGGCCGGGACGGGCAGGTGCGGCGGCCAATGGCGGGGGCGCGGGGGGGGCGGCGGGACCGCCCCCGGCCTCAGGTGCCCAAAGCGGGCCGCGCCGCACCGCTCCCGGTGCCGGTGCCGTTCCCGTCCCGTGGACGCCGCTCCTGTCCCTTCGGTGCCGCCTCGTCCCGCCGCTCCCGCTCCCGTCCCGTGGGTGCCGGTCCCTCGGTGCCGGTGCCGCTCCTGTGCGGTCGGTGCCGCTCCCTCGGTGCCGTGCGGTGGGCGCGGATGGCTGCGCGGGGCGCGGGCCCGTGGCTGCTGCTGGCCGCGGTGCTGTGCGCGGCTGCCGAGCCGCGCTGCCCGTCGTGCCCGGCGGGCGCGGAGCGGCGGCTGCTGGAGGAGGTGGCCAAGAAGCAGCTGCTGGAGAAGCTGCGGCTCCGCGATCGCCCGCGGCTCTCCCACGCCGTGCCCCGCGCGGCCGTGGCCCGCGCCCTGCGGCGGCTGCAGGCGGGAGGCGCCCGCCGGGGCCCCGCCGGCGAGGAGGAGGAGGAGGAGGAGCAGGGCTACGAGATCATCAGCTTCGCAGAGACAGGTGGGTTTGCGCGACCCCCCGTGGGAGCCCACGCGGTCCCCGGCGGGGCGCGGGGTCCCTGTCCCTGGGGACTCCCGGGGACGTGCAGCCCCGTGGGGACCGGGAGCCAGGCGGGCTGCGGGTGGCTCGGGAGGTGACTCACCTGCAGCACCGGTGACATCCCGCTGCTGCGGGAGGGCTCAGCCTGGGACGGGCGAGGTGGCCCCTTTCCTGCTCCTGTCTGTTGGGACCCCAAGGGCTGCAGTGCCAGTCCTCCCTCGAGCAATGGTGCCCTGGAGGATGGGGCATCCCAGGGTGCCCGGGACTCCGGGTGGTCGGAGTCGGGAGGTGCAGGATTGGCCCGGGAGGGCTGGAAACTCTCCATCACCCTGTGCAGAAGGGCCAGGTGAGAGCAGGCATTGCGGTTCTCTCCTGCACCCCTTCTACAGGCAGGGTGGGACAGTCCCCCCACTCCAGGGGTATCATTCCCAGGAAAGGGAGTGGCACAGGGAGGGAGGAAAGTTTGTAGGTGTTTCCTGAGGAGCTGAAGGATGCTGGCCTCGACTAGCAGGGTGGTGGGGCAGCATCCCTCAGCTCTCACCTCCTCACGCCTTTCTCCCCTCAGATCTCACATCTCCCTCCGGTTTGGGGCTGCAGTTCCAGTTCAGCCAGGCCCAGGACCAGGACATTCGCATCCTGCAGGCTCAGCTGTGGCTCTACCTGCGAGTGCCCCGGCCCGGGCTCACCCTGAGCATCTTCCTGGCTGGGGAAGTGGCGGGGAATAATCGCACGCTGCTGGGGGAGAGGCGGCTGAGCTCGGCGGGGAGCGGCTGGCGCTCCTTCCCCCTCCTGCCGGCCCTGCAGGGCTTCTTGGGCGGGCAGAGCCGGACGCTGCGGCTGCAGCTGGAGAGCCGCGGGGACCGGGGGGATGTCCCGGCGCTGCTCAACGCCAGCCGGTCCCACCAGCCCTTCCTGGTGGCCAAGGCGAAGGTGCGGGAGCCCGAGCACCGCGTGGCCAAGCGCAGCCTCCGCTGCAGCCCCACCTCCAGCCTGTGCTGCCGCAAGGACTACTACGTGGACTTCCGCGACATCGGCTGGAACGACTGGATCATCAAGCCCGAGGGCTACCAGATAAACTACTGCGTGGGCCAGTGCCCCCTGCACATGGCGGGCAGCCCCGGGATGGCCTCCTCCTTCCACACGGCCGTCTTCAACCTCGTCAAAGCCAACAACGTGCAGGCCTCGGGCCATTCCTGCTGCGTCCCCACGCGGCGCCGGCCGCTCTCCGTCCTCTACTTCGATCGCAACAGCAACATCGTCAAGACTGACATTCCCGACATGATTGTTGATGCCTGTGGCTGCAGTTAGGGCTGGGGGAGCCGCGCTGGGACCCCCCCCTTCTCCAGGACACTCTCTCTGGTGGAGGGGGAGGGAGCTGGGGAGCTCCCGTGAGCTGGAGGCAGTCAGCCCCTGGTGCGGTGGAGCCCTTTGGAAAGGTTGGGAGGGAGGGAGGGGGTCTCATGAGAGGGAGCAGGGGTTGCCTCCAGAGAGTGCCTGGGGCAGGGGGCTCTGGGGACACGTGGGACGGAGTCAAGGCCATATCAGACTGCCCGAGCCTGGACTGTGGGTGTTGATGGCTCTGGGCATCCCTGGAGCTGGTCCCAAGCTGATCTCACATTCCTGGTGGTCGTGGAACCCTCTGGTGTGGGGTGAGGGGACCTTGCTTGGTTCACACTCAGTGTCCAGGGATGGTCTGCAACTCAGCCTCCTCGGGAGCAGGGTGGGATGTGGGAACAGGTTTGCTTCCTCCCTGTGGGAAGCTGGAGGACAAGGCAGCCCCACTGGTTTCCCTACTGGAACAAACCTTCCTGCATCCAGTTCAGGCCTTTTTCTGGGGACAGGTGGAACAGGCCTGGGAGAGGAGGGTAAATGGTCCGATTTCATCAAGAACTCCAAACCAGCAATGACTGGACAGTCCTCTGCTCCCTGGGGTGCACAGAGCTATGAGGGCCAAGTGTCCAGGTCCTGTGTGTTCCCCCTTTCCCCGGATTTATGTTTTCCTCCCCTGCTCCCCCCCACCAGCCGGGTCTCCTCCAGCCTGGTGCCACCATACAGGGAGTTCTGGCTCAGACTCTGCCTTTAATGTCACACTAAAGGTACAGATTTGGTTTGTGCCTCCAGTTTTGCAGCTGTTTTGGGCTTTTTCAGTAGAGGTTCCTGCAGCCATGGGGACTCCTGGTGCTCCATCCTCTCTGCTGAAGCTCCTGCTCTGCCCTCACCCTCCTGATGCACCCACATGGCCTGTGCTTTAATTTATTATATAACATTTTGCTGTGGCTTCCCAAATAAATGGGTGGAAATGCAATATCCAGGCTCTGGCTTCTTTTTCCTGGGACAACCAGCATGGATGGGGTGGGTGAGAGAATCCTGCTTGGCCAGAAGGTCCCAGGTCCCTCAGGCTCTGGAGCTGGAGCAGCACAGGAGCTGCAGCACAGTGATGCTCTGCTGGGAGCTGAGGGGAGTTGTGGGGGTTTGGGGCCTCCTTGGGTGCTCACAAGGTTAAAGTTGGAATCTTCCCTGTGGATGGGGGTCCCAGGGATCAGGCAGGGGCTGGGAACCAGCTATCACCTCACTGGGGGCTGGAGAGGGCTGGCCTGCAATGGGAGCATCCAAGCTGTGTCCCAGCAGGGCAGGTGCTGGGAGGTGCTGTTCTCCACCTGGGGCAATCCCAAAGGGAGCTCTGGAGGAGACTCTGGCTCTGGGGAGGTGACCCCTAATGCTGAGCCACAGCCCATCCCCAAATCCACCCCTACTGCAGATCCCCTGACAGCGTCTCACCTCCCCAGTGCCCCTGAACACCCCCCAGTGACCCCAATCTCAGCCCCATCCCAGCCAGGGGGTCTGGTGGGTGACGTGGAGTCTCCTTTGGCATTCCAGGTGGGATGCTCTCGGGGTGGGAGGCGCCGCTCACCCCGCTGAGATGCCCCACGCTGGCCCGGGTGCCCCGTTGCGCAAACACCCGCTCAAAGCTCACTTTGGGGCTGTTTTATCTGGGGACAAACCCCCCTCGCGTTCCCAGCTGGGCCCTGCCAGCGGCCAAAGGGCGCCTTTCATCAGCCAGCACAGGGGGCATCCCCCCGGGGCACCGTTCCCAAAATATCCCGCCGTGGGGCAAAGCCAACGGCACCTGCGGGGCGCCTCGGCCTCCCGGGGCACGTGTGGCGGGAGATGGATCCCCGGGGAGCGCCGGGGGGTGTGCGAGGTGTCCACAGTGTCCCCGCTCCCTCCCCGCATCAGCATTCCCAGATCAGCCGTGGGGAGCATCCCACCCAGACACCATAGACGTGTTTTCCTGTGTTTTTCCCGTGGTAGTGGGTGTGTTCCCAGGCGGGGGGGGGGGCGGGGGGTGTCCACGCGCGTGTGCCTGAGGTGCTGACTCACTGACACACTGACACGCTGCCCCCGCGCCGAGGGTGCCGAGCTGGCTGTGGTGGCACCGGTAAATCCCTAAGCCGGGGGATCAGCTGGCCCTGCTCTGAGCCGCTTTGACTTTCCCAAGCGGGAGGCTGGGATTACCCGTGGAGTGAGGGACGTGGCAGGGCCAGGGGGTGGTCGTTCAGAGCCGCTCCACGTGGGGTTGCCCTGGTGCTGGTGGCACTCAGGGGCTCGGAGCTGGTGGCAAAAGGGGCCTGGGGCTGTCTGGCCACACAGATGGTCCTGTGAGGAGAGGACGGTGGGCTTGGGGTGAGTCCTTGGACCCCGAGCGGCTTATCCGGGGTCACACTCAGCTCAGGGGCAAAGCTGCTGAGCCGCTTAATGCTCGTTACAAAACGGCCATGGAGGCAGCCCCTCACCTGTGCCCATCCCCTCACCTGTGCCCACTCCCTCACCTGTGCCCATCCCCTCACCTGTGCCCATCCCCTCACCTGTGCCCATCCCTCACCTGTGCCCATCCCTCACCTGTGCCCACTCCCTCACCTGTGCCCATCCCCTCACCTGTGCCCACCCCCTCACCTGTGCCCATCCCCTCACCTGTGCCCACTCCCTCACCTGTGCCCATCCCCTCACCTGTGCCCATCCCCTCGCCCCTACCTCGGAGCTGCTGAGGTGGAACCCAAGCCATGGCAGTCTGGGGACACCCCAGGACCCCACTGGCAGTTCCCTTCTCCTGCCAGAGGAAATTGGGGCCCCTGCAGGCACTGCCACCTCCCCAGGGGCTTCTCGGGGAGCAGAGACCCCTCCTTACCCTCGCTGTGCTGGGGGGGAGGGCGGCAGGGAAAGGAGCTGATCTCAGGCTGGGCCAGTGGGGAGGGAAACTGAGGCAGGGAGAGGATTGTGCGGGTCTGAGGGGTCCTGAAATCCCGTCCCGATGTGGTCCCTTTGATGTCCCTCTGCCCCGGGGGTCCCTCAGCCATGACAGGGGCCACGCCGTGACGCCGCTCTGTGGAGAGTGATGCCACGGGCGGGACAGGTCAGTGGCGGGGACAGCAGAGTCCCCCGCGGGGTAATCCCGGTAAGCGGCTCCGGGGTCAGCGGGGGGCGCGGTTCGGCCCCGTCACCTTCGGGGCTCGCGCCGGTCACCGGGAGCGCAACGGGCCCCGCCCGCCGCCACCAGGGGGCGCTGCCAGGCCGTGACCCCCCCCGGGACCTCCCGGGTGCGTGGGACGGGACCCCCGAGCGTGTGCGTGGGCTGTGCCTCCTGCGTGTGCCTGGGCTAAGGGGTGTTCCCTCCACGCGTGTGCGAGCTGGAGGGGATGGTCCGTGAGTGGGCTGTGCCCCCGCTGCGTGCGCGTGGCTGTGCTTCTTGACTGTGTGTGGCGCTTCCCGCGGGGTGCGTGGGCTCGGGGGGTGCCCCCCGTGTGTGTGTGTGTGTGTGCTCTGCCCCCCACAAGGCACGTGCTGTGCCCCCCGCTTGTGTTCGGGCTGTGTCCCCCTCCGTGTGCGTGGGCTGGGGGGTGTCCCCTCCCCGTGTGCGTGGGCTGCACTCCCAGTGCGTGTCTGTGTGCGTCTGAACCCCCTGCGTGTCTGTGTAAACGGGCTGCGTCCCCCGCCGTGGGCTGGCGCGGGGTGTGACCCCTCGTGTGGGTGGGCTGTGTCCCCCGTGGATGCCGGGTTGGTGTCTGTCCCCCGCTGCGTGTTCATGGGCTGTGCCCCCGCGCGTGTTTGTGCTGTGCCCGCACGTGTGCACCGTGCACGCGGCGGGTGTGCCCGTGCGTGTTTACACGCGTGACCCCTCACACGGGTGGGCCCAGGCTGTGTGGGTGTGTGTTCAGGGGCTCCCACACGCCGCCTGCGCCCCGTGCCCGCTTGCACAGGTGTGCCCACGCGTGTGCCCAGCTCCGTGCGCGTGGGGCCCCCGCGTGCGGGACCCGCGGGGGGGCAGGGACACTCGTGGGGTGCTGCCGGCCCCTCAGCGTGAGGGACCCGCGGGTGCTCGGGGACACGCGTGGGCTGCTGCCGGCCCTCCGCGTGCGGGAGCGGTGAGCGCGCGTGGGGGGGTGGGTGGGGGGGTGCGCGCGGGCGCGGGGCCGTGCGTGTCCCGGATCCATCCCGGGTTTTCGGGGCCGCCGCTCCCGGCCGGGGTCTCCGTCCCGAGCGCGATCGGCGCCGCCGCCGCAGTTGGCGGAGCGGGACCCGCCGGGACCCGCCGCCCCCGCCGGGCTCCGGTAACTTTCTGCGGGCCCCCGGGGCGGGCCGGGGGAGCGCGGGGGGAGCCGTCCCGTCCCGTCCCGTCCCGCCCCAGCCCGGCAGCCGCCGTCCCCCCTGGATGTGCCGCTTCTCTCCCAGACCGAACCGCCGCCGCCGCCGCCGCCGCCGGGGGAACGGGGGACGCGGAGCCGCCGCCCCGCCTGGGTCCGCTCGGAGCCCCCCGGAGGTAGGAGCCGTCGGGTGGGTCCGGGCCGCGGGATCCCCGCTCCCGGGATGGCGCCGATCCCTCCGCGGGCCGTCCCGGGAGCTCCGGGGCGGGGAGGGGGGGGAGAACCGGGACCTCCACCGGGGCTCCCGGCCGGGGGGACCGGCCACGCGGGGCGGGCAGAGGGGATCGGCCCCACGCGTGCCCCGTCACGTCCCCTCGTGCTCCCGCCCACGGCCGCACGCTCCCGCCGCGCTCTGAGCGCCCGGTGGGTGGTTGGGTGGGTCGGTGCGTGTGGGTGGGCTGGGACGGCCGCACCGGGCCGGTGGAGCCCCTGGCAGCCCGCCGGGGGGAGGCTGCTCGGGGCTGGGGGCTCCTGGGGGCTCCCGGGGGGTGCCGGCTCTGCCCGGATTGGGGGTGTTGGACCGGGAGCAGCGACTGGGTGGAAGTTGCTGCCCCGGCCCCGGTGACGCAGCAGCCGCAGGACTGTCCCGGGGGGCTCTGCCAGCTGTGCCACCCAGCCTGCCAGGCCCGGGCCACCCTGAGCCTCGTACCCTACCAGCCGGGGGTGTCCGTGGGGCTCTGGCACCCACCTCGTTGGCCCCCACACCCAGGAGCTTTGGCAGGGCACGGGGACGGCCCCGCGGCCGGAGCGGCCGGATGGACCCACCGGCAGCACCCGCTGTTCCCGGGGCCCTGGCACAACTCCGGGGTGTTGGCGTGGGGACAATGGGTGCCCCCGGTCCCCTGATGTCCTGCCAGGCCGTGAGATGGCACTGGAGGCTGCGGTGACGGCCTGGGGGCCGCACCTCTCCGGGGAGGATGGTGAGGACGGAGGGATGGCGCTGAGGGATGCTTGTGGCATTCCAGTGCTGTGTTTGGGGGCTGAGGAAACACTGGCTACTCCAGCCACAGCTGGGGTCCTGCACCCAGCCCTGGAAGCAGTCTGGGGGCCGGGCAGATGCTGCTGGAGACCCTGAGTCCAGGAGTTTCCCCCCTCTCTGCTCCGTAGGCTGTGTGTGGCAAACCTGAGCCGATGGATGCGGGTGGGCACTGGGTTTGGGGGGAAGGGAGGAGGAAACAGCTGGATGAAGTTTCTCCTTCAGAAATTCAGACCTAGGAAAACTTCCCAGTTTTCCTGCTGCGTCCAGCCGGGGCTGACGCTGCTTCTGTGGGCGACAGGGAACTGTTGCCCCGGGGGGGACCCTCATGTCCCCCCCCATATTCCAGGGGCCTTTCCATCACAAAGCCAAGCACAAAGTCAGGAGCAGGTGGGGAGCCCGGGGTCTCCGGGCCCCCAGGGCTGGTGTGGTGGGAGGTGGTGGAACAAATGCAGTGCTGGGGCTGGCTGAGCTGCGAGGATCTCCCTGGAGCAGGGAAGTTTCCATGCCGGGAGTGAGTCAGCGCGGACACCTTGTGACGCTGCCCGGGTGGGACAGGCTGTGGAGAGGCGGCTGAGGAGCTCGGGCTCCGAGTGGGATCCGTGGCTCGCTGTCCAGAGCCTGGGGAGTCACATCATGTTGGGTTTAGGTTGGATATTCAGGAAAATTCCTTCCCCGAAAGGCTGAGCGGGCACCGGAGCGGGCAGTGGTGGAGTCGCCGTCCCTGGAATTGTTCAAAAAACACGTGGATGTGGCACTTGGGGACACGGGTTAGTGGTGGCCCTGTCAGTGCTGGCTTAGTGGTCGGACTCGATGACCTTGGAGGGCTTTTCCCAACCATAATGATTCCATGAGTCCCGGATTCCAATGGAGGGCCCTGCGTTCAGTGGCACTGCTGTTCAGGACACCCCGCAGCTCCAGCCCCTTATCCCTGGGGAATGCTGCCCTTCCCACCACTCCAGCCTGTGCCCATCCACACACCTGCACAGGTGCCCCCTGAACACGTGTGTTCACGTGTGTTCACGTGTGTTCACGTGTGCACAGCTCAAGGGGTGTTTGGGTGATGCTCCCACGCTCGTGGTGGGATTTTTGGGGTTCCCTGTCCCAGGCTGGTCACGGGACTGAGGGCTCCTGATGGGAGCACACAGTGAGTGTGTGCCCACCTCAATCCCTACAGCACATCCAAAGCCTTGGGAAGCTGCAGGATAAGAGGGTGAACAGCTGATAAAATAAAATGAAGTGAAAGAGCTGCCTGGGGAGTGGGAAGAAGCAGCAAAGCAGAGTCGGGTTTCAAGCTCTGCTGCGTGCAGGGTGAGGCTGGGGGGTGTTTCCAGATGTGGAAACCCCACTGTCCAACTCCCAGCCCAGATTTAGGGAAGCAGAGCCCTGTCTGGTGCCCCCGGGGGGGGAGAGAATGTTCTCAAGGGGATGGAGTTGCTGTGTGGGGACAGAGCAGGTCTCCAGCCAAGGAACAGGCCACCACCATTCGGGGCAGATACTTCAGGAGAGACAAATGGATCCCAGCAGGAGGAGGATGGCTGGGGATTTTGGGAACAGCCCGAGGACACTCACTCCAGTGGGTAGAGGGGTGTCCTGCCCCAGGAAGCTCACGAAACCCCCCAAGGGTGCTGCCTTGCTCCACGCTCAGCACATCAAGCCACAGGCATTCCCACAGATTAACAGGATTCCTGTCATATATCCCATCCTTTAATGGATGCTGGAGTCCCTGCCGGGTCCTGCACATCCTCCTCTTCCCATCTTTGGAGGAATCCTGCGGGACGGAGCTGCTGGAGCGGGAAGAGGCTAGGTGTGAGTGCCCTGACTGCAGCAGGAGGATGGATTCCGCTGCCTGCCCTGTCCAAACTCTGCTCCCTGGGCCAGGCAGGATGTCCAGGGTGTCCCCAGCCCCTGTGTCCCTGGGCTGGGATGATGCTGGATGCCATGGGAAGGAGCAGTGCCTGCCAGGGGCTCCCACAGCCGGGACTCAGAGCTGTTATGGGTCCCACATGTTCCCTCCAGCGCCAGGGAGGAAGAGGGAAGCATAAAAATTCCTCGCAGCAGCTGCTGCTGCCATGTGTGTGCCCCCCTTGCCCTCACCCCAAAACCTTCTCCCCACCCAGCCTCCAGCCCAGGGAAGGTGGGGGTGGGGGAAGTGGCTTTAGGGGAGCTGTTTGGGGGGCAGCCTGTGCTGGGGGCCAAAGCAAACAACGTGCAGTGACAGTCGCCCACCCGCCCGCCCAGGGACCACCTATGGAGCCCCCCCCCGCCCCTGCCCGGCCTGCCACGGCTTCCTGAGCGGCTCTGCTGTGCTGGAGGGCTGGGGGGTCCCTGCTTGCCGGGGGGAACAGGAGCCTGCAGCCCCCTCCGTGGGTTATCCCTGCCCTGGGATCGCAGGATCAGGCTGCCTGCCTTCCCCTTCCCGAAGCACACGTGTGTCAGCGTGTGTTAACGTGTCCAGGGACGTGTCAGGGCACGGCCCCGGGTGGGTGTGGGTGCACGTGGGAGCGCGGGGTGAATGGGTTTGCCCCCTGAGATGCGGCGTTTGGGGTGCTGGGGGACACCTGGAGGGGTGAGTGGCCTGGGGAGGGACCTCGGGTCCTCCCTGGGAGTGGTGCGAAGGGCAGGGAAGGATTTTGGGATTGGGTGGGGAATGGGGATGTGTGACAGGGCGAGGGGAGGGCGGATGGAGCGGGGGGGATGTCCCAAGTCTGTCCTGCCAGGGACGTCCCTGCCCCTTTCCCTCCACACCAGCCTAAACGTCCCGGTTCTTCCCCATCTCCGCTTTTCCAGGCCAGGGACCACCTTGGAACGAGCTGGGCAGCCCCCACCAGCAGGGGATCGTGACCCTGAGTGGTCCCCTTTCAGACCCCCTGAACCTGAAGCGATGTGCTTTGTGGGGCCGCGGTTCTGGGCAGATTAGCTGCCCCCTGTGGAGGGGCTGGGCCCGGCCCTAAAGCCCGGCCTAACGGGGGGGTCGGGGGCAGCAGACGGGGGGTTGGTTCTGCTGGAGGCAGAGTGCAGAAACGTGTGGGGTCAGGGAAGCAGTTCTGAGCGTGGACTGGGGTCCTGGGGCAGGGAAAAGGGGCTTGTTCCGAGGGGGCATCTCCCACTCTTTGCTGGGCTGTGCAGCACTGGGGGGACATCCCAGCTGGGAGGAGTGGGGTGACTCTGCCAGGCCCCCCCTGACCCACCAGGGGGTTGGGACGTGTCCATGTGATCCTGGACTGCCTCTGGCCCAGGGGAGCTGGAAGGTCTCTGCCAGCCTGCAGACTCACAGCCCGGGCTTGGGGTCGGGGTTAGGGTTGGGTGATCTCGGGGCTGCAGGGGTGGCAGTGCCCGTGGGGGGCTCGGGGATTTACCTACTCCAGGGGATGAAAAGGGTACAGAGGGGTCTTCTGGGGTGTCCCCCCACCCTGGCCCCTGCCACACCACCACACCCTGCTCCCTGTCTGCCTCTCCTCCCTGCTCTGACCCTCCCTTGCTCCTCCCTAAGTGAGGATTTGGGATGACTGGGCCCTCCCTTGGCCGTTGGAGCTCCCCCCACACACGTGTGCTCATCCCACACGTATGTAACACGCCTGAGCACACGGACATACATCCGTGTGTCCATACATCCAGGGGTGTCCGTGCCCACGTCTGTCTCCCTCCTTCCCACGCTCTCTACCCCCACCACCCATCGCTTTTGGGGTGTCTCCGCTCCCAGCACCCGTCGGTGTCACCACCACACCGACATCGCCCCCGAAACAGCTGCCAGGTGACCCCGAACGGGGGTGCACACGCACAGACACGCAGAGAACACGTGTGTTCACACAGGCACTGACAGCAGCGCGGCTGACCCACGCACACAGCCCCCCCCCCCGGGCCCCCCCGACCCCCCACGCCGGGGGCTGTGCCGGCGGGTGATGGATTGTGCCACACACAGCTCGGGGCCGGGCTCTGGGACCGCGGGGGCTAATCCAGCCCTGACATCACATTCCTCCACAGTGGGGCTCCAGGCGGGGTTAACCCTACCGGGGCTGGGGGCTCGGGGTCCCCCCATCACCCTCAGGGGCTGGGTGGGGTGGGGGCCCTGCTGCACCCCCCGCTGCACCCACCACCACGGGCTGGGGGGGCAGGAGCGTTCCCGGTGCGTGTGGGACCTGGGGTGGGGGTCTGCACCGTCATGGGGAGCTGGGGTGGGTGGTCTGCCCCATCCCAGGGCGCAGTGGGGTGCCAGGGTGGGGGTCTGACCCATCACAGGGTGGGAGGCCGCAGCCAACTCCTTCTCCTGCTTCCCTGGTGTCCCAAGGCCATCCGTGCCCATGTCTGCCTCTCCCTCCTTCCCACCATCCCTGCTCCATCAGTTATCAGTGCTGGGGTCTCTCTGCTCCCACCACCCATCAGTTTTGGGGTCTCTGTGCTCCCACCACCCCTCGGTGTCGCCGTCCCAACCTTGTCCTGCCCCTCCATCCCCTTTCCCTCCCTGCCTTCTCCTCCGTCTCCTTCCCTCTCCCCCCCACCCCGTTCCCCAGTGTCCTCAGGAAACTGGAGCCAGATGACAGATTTTAGATGTGTTTGCAGGAAATAAAAGGCGAGGAGCTGGGACGGGGGGGGAGGGGGGCGGCCAGCCCTGACCCCCTCCCGCGCCGCGTTTGGGCGTCTGGAGCCAGCCCTGCTCCGAGAGCTCCCGCCGCTGGCTGCGCTCCTGGTTTTCTTGGCAGAGGGGAGCAGGAATGTGTTTCAGTTTGAGTTTCTTGGCAGGAGGAGAGCGAGGGAAGATTCCCCTCATCCCGCCTGCGCCTGGCTCTCAAATTTATGCCCAAAGGCTGCGACTTGGGTGGGCCGTGGCGGTGTGCGGCCGGCGGGGGAGGCGAGCGCGGCGGTGGGCGAGACGCCGGATGGTTCCCATTGCTTCCCGTGGCTTCCCATCGCTTCCCATTGGCTCCCGGCGATCCCGGCCCCAGCCAGCCTCCCTCGGCTCGGGGGATGGGGGGGCCGCCGGGATTCGGGGAGCCCCTGTGGACCCCACGAGTTGTGGGGAGCGTCCTGGGGCCAGCGGCGGCGGGGTTTGGGTGGGTTTGGTGCCGTGTAGCCCCCCGGTGTTCCGTGCTGGCGCTCGGTGGGGGGATGTGGGGGGCTGGGGGGGTCGTGGCACTGCATCGTGCCCACCTGACACCCTCCTGGCACCCACCTTGCCGGGCTGGTGCCGCACACCCGTGTGTTCCCCGCGCAGGGGGACACGCTGTGCACACGCGTGTGCTCCGTGTGCTCCGTGTGCCCAGCCCTGTCCAAGGCCAGGTTGGACGGGGCTTGGAGCAACCTGGGCAGGGCGAGGGGTCAGGCAGGAGGCTCCCCTGGGCCTAATCCCCAAACCTTCCTGTGAGGCCCAGGGGCCAGCGGGCAGGTGAGACCCCCCCCCTCTCCTCTGCCCCCCCGCCCCCTGGTTCCTCCTCATCTCCCCTTCCCCTTTGCCTCCCCAGTCCCACCACCTTCCCGGGCAGCCCCCTCCCCTGTGCCTGCCCCGCTGCCCCCCCCTCCATTCTTCCCGCCTGACACTCTCACAAAGCCCCGAGACGAGCTTTCAAAGGGGCAACTCATGCGGAAGAATTGCTGCCCCCCTCGCCCCCCCCCCGCTCCAAACGCAACCCAGCGCTTTTCCCAGCAGGGTGAGGGGCTCCCACTCCCCCAGACCCCTTGTTTGGGGCGATTCCCTCCGTCTCTGAGGGGGAGGCTGAGGGGGCAGGAGCCCTTGTTCCCAGTGCCACCCACATCTGCCTCGTCCTGCGGTGGCTTCTCCTGCTCCTCTGGCCTTCGTGTCAGCCCTCGGGGGTCTCGGGGCACGACAGGGACCGGGGTGGGGTGGCTGGAGGGGTGGGGGGGCAGGACAGTGACCGTGGGAAGGAGTGGATGAGGCACAGGGTGGTGGCTGTGGGTGGGGATGGAGTTGGGGGGCAGGACAGTGACCTGGGCGTGGGGATGGATCGGGGGCAGGACGGTGGCCCTGGGTGGGGTTGGGACCAGGCTCAGGGCAGGACCTCAGGGATCCACGGTGGGCTGGGCTGAGCCCCTGGGCAGGGGCACGATGCGTGGGTGGGACAGGGCAGGGTGGGGACCCGCGGGCAGGGTGGGGACCCACGGGCAAGGCAGGGCTGGGTGGGACCTGTGGATGCTGGAAGATCTGGGGAGAGAGGAGCAGGGAGCCAGCTCTGGTCCTTGGCCCGGGAATGGTTCCAGCTGTGCCTCGCTTTCCCATTTCGTAGAATCCCAGGATGGTTTGGGTTGGAAGGGACCGTAAAGCCCATCCAGTCCCACCCCCTGCCCTGGGCAGGGACCCCTTCCACCAGCCCAGGTTGCTCCAAGCCCCGTCCAACCCGGCCTTGGACACTCCCAGGGATCCAGAGGCAGCCACAGCTTCTGTGGGCACCCTGTGCCAGGGCCTCACCATCCTCACAGGGAGGAGTTTCCTCCCAACAGCCCCAAATCTCCCCTGTTTTAGCTTCAAACCAGCCCGGGGGGGTCTCCGGTCCGGGGGGGTCCCGCGTCCTGCGGCGCCCCCTGGCGGCCAAACTCACTCCACCTCCTCCCCCCCCCAGTCCCTCCCCGCAGCCCCCCGGGCCCCGCCGCCGCCCCGATGCGCCCCTGAGACCCCCCCGGGCCCCACCGAGACATGTTCGACCCCGCCGGACCCCCGGCCGCCGGCTACAGCGAGCACTGCTGCCTGCGCCCCCCCCACGGACCCGCCCCCGCCGCCCCGGGACCACCAGGTGGGTCATGTGGGGGGTCCCCCGCTCTGGCTTCACCCCCCGGGGGTCAGGGGTGCTCCGGGGGTCCCTCTTCCCCATCCAGCTCACCTGTCCTCCCTCCTCCAGGCCTGGATTTCCCCGTGTGCCACCAGCCCGGCCACCGCGGGTACGGGCTGGCACCGGGGGCCGAACACCCCGGTGATGGTGAGTCTCCTGTTCTGGGGGGCTGTGGGGGGTTCCAGAGGGGGCTCAGCATTCCCCCCCTTCCCTCCCCCAGCCCATGCTGAGGGCAGTGCCCCCCGCTCTGCCCCCCCAGGCTCCCGGTTCTCCACGCCCCGCGGTGTGGGGAAGCTGGGGAAGAAGCGGGCGCTGTCCATCTCCCCCCTGTCCGACTCCAGCATCGACCTGCAGACCGTGATCCGCACCTCCCCCAACTCCCTCGTCGCCTTCATCAACTCCCGCTGCGCCTCCGCCGGCGGCTCCTACGGCCACCTGTCCATCAGCACCATCAGGTGGGCACCTGGCTGAGCCGGCTGGGATGGTGGGGAGGGGATGTTTGCTCATGGAGACCTCAATCCTCTCCCCTGATGGCGTCACCTGCTCGTCCCTTTGCTCTCCACAGCCCGTCCCTGGGGTACCAGAGCCCGCCCGGGCAGCAGAAGGGCCAAGGTCACCTGTACACAACCCCCCCTCCCTGCAGCTCCCACGAGCACCTGCCCACGCGCCCGGGGCTCCTGCACCACCCACCCGCTCGTGGGGCCCTCAAACACTGCCAGGTGAGAAGGGGGATCCCTGTGAGCCAGGGATCCATGTGGGGTGTGCATCCCTGTGAACCAGGGATCCATGTGGGGTGTGCATCCCTGTGAACCAGGAATCCCTGGGAGCCAGGGATCCATGGGAGCCAGGGATCCATGTGGGGTGTGCATCCCTGGGAGCCAGGGATCCATGGGAACTCAGTATCTGTGTGAATGGTGCATCCGTGTAGGGATGTCTCCCTGTAAGGATTCATCCCACATAAGCCACGTTCCAGAGGGAATCAGTGCTGACTGCTCCCCACTCTCCTTGCCCCGCAGCAGCAGCTGAAGCTGGAGTGGAGCCTGAGCAGCCCCCTGAGTGCCAGATTCCCAGAGGAGCGATCCGAGGGTGACATCTCCAGCCCAGCGTCCACAGGCACCCAGGTACATCCCAGGCTGTGGGACCCCCCCTCCCCCCGCAACGTCCCCAGGGCTCCACAGTCCCAGCACCGCTCCCATGGGTGCTCACCCGGCCCTGCTCCCCCAGGACCCCCTGCTGGGCATGCTGGATGTTCGGGAAGAGCTGGAGAAGGAGGATGGAAAACCCGAGTGCGAGGCCGTGTATGAGACCAACTGTTACTGGGACGGCTGTGCCAAGGAGTTCGACACCCAGGAGCAGCTGGTGCACGTGAGTCAGGGGCTGCCAGGGTGCCCCCACCCCAAAATCTGCCCTCAGGCTGCCATGTGACTCCCCCCTGGATCAACCCACGATTCCTGCTCCCAGTTCCCACCACCTGCCCTGGGAACTCACCGTGATGCTGAAATCCCCCTGACCACCCTGTGACCCCTCTGTCTGCTCCTGGCCCTTCCAAAAGTGCCCCCAAACATCCCCTGTACCCTCTGCCTCCTCCAAACACCACCAGCTGACCTTTTACCCCGAACTCTGCTGTCTCCACTGACTATCCCAGTCCCTTTATGTCCCTTCCTGCCATCCCAATCCCTCTACATCCCTTTCTCCCGTGCTGTTCCTGTATCTCCCTGTCTCCTGTCCCCCTCCCCTGTGCCACCAGCGACACCCCTCTCCCTCCTTTAGCACATCAACAACGAGCACATCCACGGGGAGAAGAAGGAGTTCGTGTGCCACTGGGCAGCGTGTTCCCGGGAGCAGAGGCCCTTCAAGGCCCAGTACATGCTGGTGGTGCACATGAGGCGTCACACGGGCGAGAAACCCCACAAGTGCACGGTGAGGTGCCCGAAATCCCTCAGAAACGCTCGGTGGCCGACGTGCCGCGGGCGGGGTGGGGGTGACCTGTCCTCCCCCTGTTCTCTTGCAGTTTGAGGGCTGTAACAAGGCCTATTCCCGCCTGGAGAACCTCAAGACCCACCTGCGCTCGCACACGGGGGAGAAGCCCTACGTGTGTGAGCACGAGGGCTGCAACAAGGCCTTTTCCAACGCCTCCGACCGCGCCAAGCACCAAAACCGCACCCATTCCAACGAGGTACGGCCCCTCCCCGGGCTCCCCACGTGCCTCTGCATCGGTCCCGCCCTCCAACAACTCCCCACATCCCTTTGCCATCTCTGAACGCCCCCTTGGTCATCGCCATTCCCACTGGGAGACCTTTATGTGGTTCCTGGGGAGCCTCCCCGAGTTCCCCCCGCCAGCACCCCCCTCCGAGGGGACTCACCCTCTTTGATCCAGAGGGAGGGGAGGGGGTTTTTCTTTAAGGGAGGGGGCTCTGGTTGGAGCTGAACCCGTGCCCCCTCCCTCCCCCCGGGCAGAAACCGTACGTCTGCAAGATCCCCGGCTGCACCAAGCGCTACACCGACCCCAGCTCCCTGCGCAAGCACGTCAAGACGGTGCACGGCCCCGACGCCCACGTCACCAAGAAGCACCGGGGGGACGTGGGGCCGGGCCGGGCGCTGCCCACCCCCAGCGCCCCCCCGGACATGAAGCAGGAGAAGGACACGAACGGCCCCGGCGAGGCCCGCAAGGACGACGGGAAACTCCTGGTGCCCGACCTGGCCTTGGTGAGGGGCTCGGCGCGGGGGGCGGTGGGGGAGGGAGGGGGGATTTGGTGGTGAGGGTCATCCCTGGGTGATGCTGCAAGAGGAAACAGCCTCCAGTTGTGCTGGGGGAGATTTAAGTTGGATATCAGGGAAAGTTTCCTTGTGGAAAGGCTCGTCAGGCGTTGGAAGGGGCTGCCCGAGGTGGTGGTGGAGTGCCCGTCCCTGAAAGTGTTCAGGAATCACGTGGATGTGGCACCTGGGGACGTGATTAGTGGTGTGAAGGTGGCAGTGTCGGGTTAATGGTTTCACTCAGTGATCCCAGAGGCTTTTCCAACCTCAGTGATTCCGTGATTCCAACATAGTGGATACCTGACCCCCCCTTCCCTTGGTCCCTACTCTGGTCCCCTCAGAAGCCGCAGCCCAGCCCGGGTGGGCAGTCCTCGTGCAGCAGTGACCACTCCCCCCTGGGCAGCACCACCAACAACGACAGCGGCGTGGAGATGGCAGGAAACGCCGGTGGCAGCTACGAGGACCTGTCCACACTGGAGGACGTGGTGCCCGGGGAGCCCATGGGCACCTCGGGGCTCATGGCCCTGCACAAGCTGGAAAACCTTCGCATCGACAAGCTGAAGCAGCTGAGGAAACCGGCGGCTTCCAAGGGCCTGAACCTGCCCCCCATCCCTGGAGCCGGTGAGAGGGGGGTGCCCTCCCACTGGGGGGAGGGAGCCATCCCATGGGAACTGTGTGGGGGGCTCTGGGGGGCACTCAGAGGTTTCCAAGCACTCCTGTTATTAATGGTGCACCCCAAAGTCTGGACTGTGCTCCGGCGAGACCTGAGAGCCCACCTGAGGGTGGGGAGGCCCTGGCACTGGTTTGCCCAGAGAAGCTGTGGCTGCCCCATCCCTGGGAGTGTCCAAGGACTGGTTGGAGCAACCTGGGATAGCGGAGGGTGTCCCTGCCCATGGCAGGGAGTGGGACCAGATGGTCTTTAAGATCCCTCCCAACCCAAACCGTTCCAGGATTCAATGACCTTTCCAACCTAAATGAGCTTCTGCCCCTCTTGGTTGGCACCACTGGCACCTTCTCCCTGTCCCCTCAGGGCCTGACCACAGAGGAGCCACATCCCGAGTGCCCCGTGGTAACAACTCCTCCTTCTTTCCCCCAGGCCTGCCCGGGGAGGTGCCCGGGCTCCCAGTGCCACCCCCGGCCTCTCACCGGCGCATCGCGGAGCTGTCGGCGGCCGAGCTGGGGCTGGCGGCCCTGGGCGAGCGCCGGAGCAGCGGCACCAGCACCGTCAGCTCCGCCTACACCGTGAGCCGCCGCTCGTCCCTGGTGTCCCCGTACCCACCGTGCCCGGGCGGCGGCGAGGGGGCCGCGATGCCCGGCGGGGCCTGCCCGGCCGACGGCTACGACCCCACAGCGTCCCCCGACGGGTCGCGGCGCTCCAGCGGTGCCAGCCTGTGCGGGGGCCTGCCGGGCGTGGGCAGCCTCACCCCGGCCCAGCGCTACCGCCTCAAGGCCAAGTACGCCGCGGCCACGGGCGGGCCCCCCCCGACCCCTCTGCCCGGCGTGGAACGGGCAGCCCTGGGCGGGCACGGCGCCGTGCCCCCGGGATACCCCG
This sequence comes from Empidonax traillii, assembly GCF_003031625.1. Classification (NCBI taxonomy): domain Eukaryota; kingdom Metazoa; phylum Chordata; class Aves; order Passeriformes; family Tyrannidae; genus Empidonax; species Empidonax traillii. The sequence goes on along the minus strand of NW_020957131.1, from coordinate 16,610 downwards.
CGCCCGCCGGGCCCCGCGGCGTGCCCAACGGGCTGCTGCGAAGGCACAGCTCCAACGAGCACCCCGGCTACCCGGGCAGCGTGCCCCCTCACCTGGCGCCCCGGCACGGCGCCCGGCGGGCGAGCGACCCTGCCCGGAGCGCGGCCAAGCCTCCGGCCGTGCCCAGGGTGCAGCGCTTCAAGAGCGTGGGCAACGTGAGCGTGCCGGGCGCGGGCAGGACGGCGCTGCAGCCCCTGGGCGGCTCCGAGGCCAACCTGCAGCGCCACGGCTTCTCCCCGCGGCCCCCCAGCATCACCGAGAATGTCTTCCTGGAGAGCGTGGGGGGCCCCGGCCCCGAGCCCGGCCTGCTGGAGATGGAGCAGTACCTGGGCTATCCCGAGGAAAGCTTCCCGTGCCCGGGCACCGGCGTGGAGCTCCAGGGCGGCATCTACGGCGCTCAGCGGACCGTGGGGGGCACGCCCGGGGACGTGGAGGAGGGGCTGCTGCAGGCCGAGTTCTCCCTCCCGCCGTGCCAGATGAACCAGCACTTCCCCGCTTTGCCAGCTGGGAACGGGGCCGTGGCAGTGCCTTGGGAAGGACCCCCCCAGGGCACGCTGGACATCAGCTCCGGTCAGAGCGTCAGCGCTGCCACCATGTCCGGGCCGCACTGTCCCCATCAGAGCGGCCAGTACCCCCACCCCGGTTCCTGTGGGCAGCACCCCAAACTGGCCAGCCCGTGCCAGGACGGCGGATTTTCCGGGGGGCACCGGTCCTACCGACTCCAGATCAAATCCGAGCAGCGATACCCGGCGCCCGCCCCAGCACTTGCTCCCTGCCCTGGCACCAAACTGACCGGGCCCCCACCGCCCCCCCCGGCCTTTGGTCACGCCATGGACGTGGGGCCGGGCGGGTACCCCCCTGCGGGACCGGCACCCAGTGGGTACGTGGGCATCGCCAGCCCCGGCGCCCGCAGAGCCCAGACCCCCACCCTGCAGACCAAAGAAGTGATGGTCCGGAGCTACGTGGAGGCCCAGCAGGCGCTGATGTGGGGGGAGCAGCCCCCCCCCAAGGGAGGGGCATCCGGCACAGGGCTGGGCGGCGAGCCCGGGCAGTGCCAGGCCGTGCCGGCACCACCGTACCTCAGCCCCAGGTACTGCGGCTACCAACCCAAACCCGATCACCTGCCGGGCCTGGCGGAGCCCCAGCACCTCCTGAACCCCCCCTGCTTCAACCCCGAGATGGTCCCACACCCTCCAGGTGGCCCGAAGCCGCCGGGTCACCCGGCCAACCTGAGCTACGCGGGCAGCCTGGCACAGCCAGGGCACGGCTACGACGGGCTGGACACCGGCTCCCGGCACCTGCTGCGCCTGCCCCCCGCCCGCCCCATGCCCGAGGGGCCTGGCAACCCCCTGGGGTACTACCCGGGCCAGAGCACCCACGGGCAGGGCGGCAAAGGCGGGCACAAGCTGCTGGGCCAGGTGGCAGCGAGCTGTGGGGGCCCCGGGCACTACGGGGGGAGCTCGGAGGGACTCAAAGGCACCTCCTGTTACTACCTGGACTCGGGGGAGCAGGTGTCCAACAGCCTGGACTCCCTGGACCTGGAGAACACGCACCTTGACTTCGCTGCCATCGTGGAGGACGAGGAGACCCCCCCGGCACTGCCCGGCCCCCCCAGCCCGGCCGGGGGGCTCCTGCTGCCCTCCCCGGGGGGTGCCAACATGGCAGTGGGGGACATGAGCTCCATGCTGAGCACGCTGGCAGGGGAGAGCCACTTCCTCAACTCCCTGTCCTAAGCAGGGGTACCCACCCTCAGGTGGCACCTCCGTGACTGGGGAGGGGTGAGGATCCTCCTCACACACAGGTTGATGCCTTGGGGGGGGAACGGGGAGCACCCCTGAAGCCCCCCCCTTGTCCAGTGTCTGACTGCCACCCTCGCTCGGGGGGGGACGTTGCTGGGTCCCACACACAGCCCCCACCCTTCAGGTCACCTCTGGTGGGGGGTACTGGTTTTACTGGGCCCTTATTCCAGTGCCTCGGAGCGTGTCCCACCTGCCCCCTCCCCAGCCTTAATGCCAAACCAAAGAGCCCCCTACCCCCTGGGCAGGCCCCATCCCAGTGTTCCCAGTGCCCCCCACCCCAAATCCCAGTCTGTCTGGACTGCAAGCCCCCCATCCTGCTCTGGGGGGGGGCCAGATCCCCAGGGATGGGGGGGGGAGGGGTGCCTGTACATAGTGTTCATAATGTCTGTCTGTCTGGGGGGTCCCCCCAAACCTCCCGTCTGTGAGAGCACCAGCAGTGCCCCCCAATTAAACCCTTTCTCAGGGGACTGTGACTGTGTCCTTTGTCACCCCTGCGAGGGCTCCAGGCTGGGCCCTGGTCCAGGGGGTTGGATGGGACCCCCAGATCCCCCCTTGGGACCGATGCCCCCTGGCAGCAGCTCCCTCACCCTGTGGATCAGGGATCCAGAGCATCCGGGGGGGCCTCTGGGCTGTTCCCGGAGCCCAGAGTGAGCAAAACTGGTTAAAAAGTGATGAGTGCCCCAAATAATGCAAATGGCCCGAAATAATGCAATCGATTATGCAAAAAAATTGGTTAAAATAATTCAATTATGCAAAATTAGCTGGAGACAGCACAATTAATGATGAAAAATTTGCTTAAAATAGCACAAGTAATGATGCAAAAAATTGCCTGAAATAACGCAATTTTGTACAATTTGCTTAAAGTGACAATAATGTGAAAAATACTTAAAATAATGCCATTTTCTTAAAGTAATGAAATTTATGATGCAGGAATTGCTTAAAGTAATGCATTCGTGCAAAATCGGTTAGAATAATGCAATTAAACCTGCAAAATTTGTTTAAATAACTCAACTTTGCATGATTAGGTTAAAATAATGTAATTAATGATGCAAAAAATGCTTAAGATGCAGTTCGGCGTAATTTGCTTGAAATAATCCAATTAATGATGCAAAACCGCTTAAAACAGTGCAGAACTTGCTTAAAATAGCAGAATTAATAAGCAAATTCGGCATTAGAATAACGCGATTGACAATTAAAAAAAAACCAACAACAACAACAAAAAAAAAGCTTAAAATAACGCGATTATGGAAATCAGGGGAGTCTCTCCCCGCACGCCCAAAGCCTCGTCACGCCGTAATTAACCCGTAATTAACCCGCGATTACAGCGGGGACGCGGCGGAGGGCGCCCCCTGGCGGTGGCGGGGGGTGAGCGCAGCGCTCTCGGGGTGGGGGGTCCGTCGGTCCCCCCCATGTCCCGCTCTGAGCCTGCAGCGCTCCGGGAGCCCCGAGCCGGCCTCCGGGGGGACACTCTGTGGGCCGGGAGCCCCCCGGGATGTGCCCATCAGTCCTTCAGAACGAGCGGGGACCCGGGACAGAGCGGGACCCCCTGGGAACCAGAGCCCCCCACCCCCTCAGCTGGGTGCTGCCCCCCCTTTCCTGCCCCCTCCCCAGGGCAGCGACACCAGAGGGGACAGCGCTTGGGGACCCCCGGCCCCGGGACAGCGTGGGGAGCGCTCGAGAGGAAATACAGCCGGGGCTGTGGGTGGGAGAACAATAAATAGGTGATAAATAGCGATAAATAGAGGTGGGGGGACAAGGCACGGGGTGGGGGGGCAAGGCACAGGGACACACCACGGTGCTGGCAGCAGGAATAGAGGTGAGGGGCTGCCAGGCCCCCCCTCTCTGCTCTGGGCCCCGCTCAGGCCGCAGCAGGGCCCGGGAGAGCCCCCACCATGGGCTCGGAGCCAGCGGGACAGGTCCCCTCCGTCACTTCCCTGCTCGCTCCTTGTGCGACTCTGTCACCACCTGCTGCGGGAGGAGAATTTGGGGGTCAGCCCCACGTCACGGTTGGAGCCCCCCAGGCAGGGACACCCCACCCCCCCCAGGCCTCACCTGCCCGTCCCGTGTCTCGATGGTTTTGATGAGCACCATCCTCCGTGCCGGGATCTCCGCGGGCTGGGGCTCCAGCACTGGGCACAGAGGGGCCGTCAGCCCCCTCTGCCCCCCACTCTGGGCACCCTGAGCAGGGGCACGGGGACCCACCCCCATCCCTGTGGGGTCTCTCCCCCCAAGGATTGACCCCAGACCTAATGAGGGACCCCCAGCTCACCCCTCACCTGAGCTTCTCACGCTGAAGGAGGTGGTGGGGTGCAGGGGGACGGTGATCCTGGGGGGAGAGAGGGGGTGAGGGGGGTCTGGGGCTCCTGGGCACTGCCGGTGACCCCAACCCTTCCACACACTCGAGTCCACGACCTTCATCCCGGCTCAGGCGGGGGCTGTTCCCATGGGCTGCCAGGCTGGCACCGGGAGCGGAGCCAGAGGCAGCTCCCCCACCATCACACCAGCCCCTGGCCTTGCCTTTATCTCGGCAGCGAGAAGCTCCCGTGGGAACCTCTTGTTTTCCTGTGGGAACAGGGCCTGGAGCTGCCTCCTCCCAGGAAAACACCACGGCAACCCAGGCTGCCCTCACCGGCTCTCCTCGCCCTCCAGCAGCTTGCGGTACGTGGCGATCTCGATGTCCAGGGCCATCTTGACATTGAGCAGGTCCTGGTACTCGCGCAGGTGCCGCGCCATCTCCTCCTTCATCTGCTGGATCTCCTGCTCCAGCCGCCCCACCACGTCCTGGTAGTTCCCGATCTCCTCCCCGAACTCATCCTCCATCTCCCGCATCTGCCGCTGCAGCGCCTCGTTCTGCGGGGGTGGAGAAGGGGCTGCATAGGGCTGGGGTGGGGGCACCCCCCAGGCACCCCCCCGGCTCTCACCATGCCCTTCAGCCCATCCACCTCGCAGGTCAGGCTCTGGATCTGCCGCCGGGACTCGTTCATCTCCTGCTTGGCCAGGCGCAGGGCCTCGTGGTTGCGGTTGGCCGCGTCCGAGAGGTCGGCGAACTGCGAGGGCCGGGCGAGCTGTGGCTCTGGGGCACCTCAACTGCCCCCTCCCCGGCCCCTCCCGACCCCCCAGCCCCGGGTACCTTGGACTTGTACCACTCCTCGGCCTCCTGCAGGTTCTTGACGGCGATGCTCTCGTACTGGGTGCGGATCTCGCGCAGCGCGGCCGTCAGCTCGGGTTTGCAAACCTCCACCTCCAGCGGCGCCGCCGGGCTCGGGGCGCTCACCTCCAGGTCCCGCAGCTCCTGCGGGGGCACGTGGCTGTCACCTCGTGGGCACACGGACCTGACCCGCTGCCCCCACCCCACCCCGGGCCCCACCTCCTCGTGCAGCTTCTTGAGGAAGCCGATCTCGTCCATGAGCAGCTCGACCTTGCGCTCCAGCTCCAGGCGGGACAGCATGGCGTGGTCCAGGTCCTGGGGGAGAGGCTGGGATGAGCTGCAGGGCAGCATGGAGGGGATGGCAACCACTTGGATCTTCCCCCCTTCCCGGGGCGGTGGAGGATGGAGATTGGGCACTGCACGGGGGGGACAGGCCCCCCAGTCCCCTCACCTTGCGGAACAGCACCAGGCTCTTCTCTGCGTCCTCACGCTTGTGTGTCTCATCTTCCAGCCTGGGGACAGCAGGGGTGAGAGGGAGGTGAGAGACAGGGTGCAGACCCCTCCTCGTGCCTCCTGTTGCAGCACCCCCCACACTGGAGGCCCATGAGGATGGATTGTCCCCCGGTGCTCCTACAGGTCCACTTCCAGTGACCCCACCCTGCCCCTCCCAGTGCCCCATCCCTCTGCAGAGCCCAGATCTCCCAGTACCTCCCAGTGTTCCCCATGCATCCCCAGTGCCTTCCCCAGCATCTGCTGAACACATCCCCAGTCCCCTTCCCAGTACCCCGGGGGCATCCCCCAGTCCCCATCCTGGCATCCCCAGGGCTCATCCATCCCCATCCCGGTGCATCCTCTGGTCCCAGCACATCCCTCATCCCGGTGCATTCCCCATTCCCCACCCTGGTGCAGCTCTCATCCCATCCCATCCCTCATCCCATGACATCCCTCATCCCAGCTCACCCCCCGATCCCTCTCTGGCACATTCCCCAGTCCTTATCCCGTGCATCCCTCATCCCAACTCATCCCTGGTCCCCATCCCGGCACATCCCTCATCCCAGCGCATCCCCGGGTCCCTCTCTGACACATTTCCCAGCGCATCCCTCATCCCAGCGCATCCCCGGGTCCCTCTCTGACACATTTCCCAGCTCATCCCTCATCCCGATGCATCCCCGGTCCCCATCCCGCTGCCTCCCCCGGCCCCGCCGCCCGCCCACCGCTGCCGCAGGGCCACCAGGTCGGTGGCGAGCCCGTCCCGCTCGGCCTGGAGCCGGTCCCGGTCGCGGCCGAGGCGCTCCAGCCGCTCCCGCAGCCCCCGCAGCTCCCCCTGCACCAGCCCGGTGCGGGGCCCGGTGGCGGCGGCGGCGGCGCGGCCCAGGGCGGCGCGGAGGGTCCCGTTCTGCCGCTCCAGCGCCCGCACCCGCTCCAGGAAAGCGGCGAAACGATCGTTCAGCGCCGCCAGCTCCTCCCGCTCCGCGCTCCGCGCTGCCGCCGCCGCCGCCAGCCGGCCCGGGGCCACGGCGAGGGGCGGCGACGCCCGGGGGTCGCGATCGCGCCGGCTCATGGTACCACCGGGAGGGCGGCGGCTGCCGGGACCGGCTGTTTATAGCGGACAGCGGCTCCGCCCCGCTGGGGACACCGGGGGTACGGACGAGAGGGGAGGGGTCTCCCGGTCGGGGGGAGGACCGGGGGCTGCGGATATCCCCTCCCGGGGGCGGGGAGAGGGGCTGCGGGACGGGGGGCTGCAGGGTCCGGAGACCCCCTCGGGATGCGGGTGGGTCCCGTCTCGAGGATGCAGCATCAGGTGTGGGGGGGAAGAGGGGCCGGGGGCGCCCGGGAGACACAGACCCCCGACTCGGGCAGAGGGAGCCGGTGGGGTCCCCCCCAGGTAGCACGGGCAGACCCCCCCAGTTGGAAAGCAGGGAGGGGCCGGGGGCTGCAGGGCCCAGCACAGCCCCCATCTCAGCTGGGTGCCGGGATGCTCAGCACGCACGGAGGGCGGGCCGGTCCCTCCCCGCGGTGCCGGGGCAGCCGTGACTCGGCTCTGCGGGAGTCGCCATGTGCGGGCAGCGCTGGACAACGGGCTCGGCCCTCCCCGGCCCCCCTTTCCGGGCAGAGAGGGCGGCACTTACGGGAAAGGATCAGTGTGCCCTGTCCAGGGGCTGGGGGAGGGTCCCTCCCGCCCAGGACCCCCCTCCCAGCTCCGCAGAGCACCGCACTGAGAGTGGCTCTGTGCCAGGAGCAGCACAGCACCACGTCCAGCCCAGCCTGTCTGCACCAGGGCTGGGTCCTACCCATGCACAGGGGGGTCCCCCCCACTTGGCAACCCCCAGGGACAGCAGAATGGGGAGGGGGACATCAAGCCCTCGTGGTAAACAGCCCAGCAGGGCACTGCCAGCTCACAGCACAGGACCCAGCCAGGAACTCCCATCCCACACAACTCCCCAGTCCCCCCTCAGCACAGTCCCTGTGCCAGCTGGCAGCACAGCCAGGCAGCCAGCCCGGCCAGGGCCACCCCTCCCCAGGGACATCCCCCCCAGGTCACCACAAGGCAGATTGTCCCAGCACAAAGAACGAGGCAGGAGTGGAAATAGCCATTTTAATGAACAGCACCACAGTGTAACACAAGAGACAAGGCACTAGTATTCCGCCCCCTCGTCATCCCCCTCCATGCTGTCGGCCCCCACCTCCTCGTAATCCTTCTCCAGGGCAGCCATATCCTCCCGGGCCTCCGAGAACTCCCCCTCCTCCATGCCCTCCCCCACGTACCAGTGCACGAACGCCCGCTTGGCGTACATCAGGTCAAACTTGTGGTCCAGGCGGGCCCAGGCCTCGGCGATGGCCGTGGTGTTGCTCAGCATGCACACGG
>NW_020957131.1:0-4508 GCF_003031625.1 Empidonax traillii | reverse complement strand
GACCGTGTTTGAGTGGGCGGGGTGATGGGTGGGGAAGAGGAGGGGATAGAGGGGCGGAGGATTGGGGGGCTTCTGAAGGGGGCCCGATGAGACTGGGGGGGTCAGAAGGGTGGGAGGGCATCAGGGGCAGCGGGGCCACGGGAACACGGCACTGAGGGGGTTTAGGGGGGCTTTAGGGGTAGGAGGCCTTTGGGGTATTGGGGTGGGGGGTCAGCCGGTGGTAGGAGGGGTCCTTGCACCTCCCGGCCGCAGCCTCAGGCGCCGCATCTGCCCAGGGAGCGCCCCGACCCTGCCCGGACTGGTTCCACGGGGGTCCGGGGGTCTCTGTCCACGTCCCTGTCTCCATCCTGGTCCCGGCCCCGTTCCCATGGGAAGCCCCGCGGGCTCCCGCCGCGCCGGCTCCTGCACCCGCCGCCGCCCTGTTCCCTGCCAGCCCCGGGGCTGCTCCCCGGGGGAACCCACGCGGGGCAGTTCCTGTGGGGCAGGACGGACGGGGCGGGGGGGGCACCCCGCGCCCATCCCCGAGGGGCAGTGCCCTGTCCCACCCTGGGATGGGATGGGATGAGTCGGGTCCGGGTCCCGTTCCCGAGGCCAGAGAAGGGTTTGGGGACAGGATGTGGACACGGGGGCGGCTCCGAGAGAATCACAGACCCCCCCCCCTAGTCCCTGGGCACCCCCAGGGTGTCCCTCGACTCCGTGGGCACATCCTCGGTGCTGGCACCCGCCCAGGGCCGGCGTGGCCGCTGTCCCAGCGACACCCACTCCTTGAGCCACCGATGCCAACGGAGCCCCCCCCGAGCCCCCCCCACGTCGGTCCGTGGCCCTGCTGGCGGTGCTTTTGCTTTTGGGGGGCCGGGCAGAGCAGGAGCCCCCCCGGCAGCGGGGTCTCTCCCACCTCACCCACTCCCCCCTCCTCCAGCCCGCTCCTTTATTCCCGGCTTTGCCGCAATGCGGAGCCGCCCCGCACGCGGGCGGTGCCGCAGCCCCCTCCCCACGGGCAGCGCGCCCGCAGCCCCCCGCACCCCACGGCAGCCCCCCTGTGCCCTGCCCTGCTCCCCCGTCCCCCCCAGTGACCCCCCACCCCTGGCCTGAACCTCCCTTTGTTTGGGGCTCCCGCAGCGCCCCGAGGGAGAGGGAGGGGATGCAGATGGGGGGACACGGGCACCCAGGCTGTGGGAACACCCGTGACACCCCCCTGCTCCCTCCCAGGGGGATGGGGTCACCCCCTGCCCCCAGCTCTGGGGCTGGGGGTCCCTCGCCCTGCCCTTCGTGGAGGGGGTGCAGGCAAGGGTGGGTGTCACCACCTCCGTGGGGCACCTCACTGTCCCTCCATCCCCTCAGTCCCACCCTGACCCAGCCAGGGGGGCAGCAGGGCCCCCCCACCGTACCAGGGCATCACCCAGCCCCCGGAGCAGAGCAGCCCCCTCGAGCTGCCCTGTCTCCCCATCTGAATGAACCTGTCACATCGATGGTGGCAGAAGACGGACAGACAGACAGACAGAGCCGTGCTCTGCAGGAAAACAGGCTAAAAATAGCAGCAGACAGTGTCTGGGATGCTGCCCCTGAGCCACAACGGCCCCTGATGGAGCTGGGACCCCCCCAGTCCCCGAGGACAGCGTGTCCTGGTCAGGGGGTTCGAGGTCACCAATTTGGGACCCTCAGGAAGGGCCCTGGCTGGGGGAGGTTGGGAATCTCGGCTGTGCCACGGGCAGGAGTCCAGCAGCTGGGAAATCAGCCCACGCACGAGGAGAGGCTGGCTCTGCCCTGGGGGGGGCAGCTATGGGGGCTCTGTGCAGACAGGGGGGGCTCGGTGTGACCAAGGGCCTGCCCTGCCTGCTGGTGATGGGGGGGTGGATATGCCAGGGGGGGAGGGGGACGGACAGCAACCGTCACCAGGAGCCGCCGCGTTGCTACCAACAGTCAACAGAGCACGGGAGGATGGGAAGGGCTGGGGGGGGGGGATGGGAGCTGGGCCAGACCCCTCCACACCAGCACACGTTGGGCTTGATATCGGGGGTGTCCCCCCTGTCAGGGTGCAGTGGGGTGGGCACAGGGGGCCCCCCATGTGCCCCCCTCAGCACAGTACAGCGATCGGGCATCGGGGGTCCTGGGGATGGTGCCCCCCCATCACACCCAGGCCGGGCAGTGGTGGGACCCCCAGCCCCACGTCCTGTACACCCCACTGCCAGGCCCCAGGGTGGATGCTGGGGAAGGGGGGATGAGGGGGGTGTGGTGTCCCAGCCTGTCTCCTGGCAACCGGTCTCCTGGCAACCCCACCAGTTGCCTGGCAGCGCTTGGTGTGGGGACTGTGTGGCCTTCCATACCCAAGGAGACGGGAGGGGCCTGGGGGGCACCAGTGGGACCCCAGCACCCCTAATCACACAGGGGGGCTGAGTCACTCACTGCTCCACGAGGCACCCCCTGCTCACAGCCAGGGGGTGGGATGTGTGGGGACCCTCCTTAGGTTGGAGAGGGGTCCCTGAGGTGGGGGCTGCTGTGAGCCCCAAAACCCCCAGCCTTGGGGTCACTTGGACACCCTGGGTATGGCCTGCCAGGCCCCACACTGGTGCTGAGAGCCTGGGGGACAAAGGCAGGAGGTATTTCCCACGCAGGAGCGGATCCACAGTGGGGTCAGGGCTAGGGGATGAGCTGCTTCTTGGTAAAAGTCCCCCAAAACACCCATTTCCTCGGGGACCAGCCCGGTGAAAGACAAATCTCCCAGTTTTCCTCTGCTTGGAGCTGCTGGGGCCGCCCAGTCCTTTGTTCTGGTGGGCGATGCCCAAATCCCAGCATTTCTTTGTCTGCAGCCCTGCAGCCGCAGCAGCACCCCAAAAACACGGCACCAGCAGGGATGTGGGGCTGGTAGTGGGGGCACGGGGCTGGCAGCGGGGACGTGGGAGCCTGGAGCTGCACAGAAATCTGCATAATGTGGGAAACACACAAAAAATGTGATTTCTCAGCAGGGAGGGGGTGTTCTGGCAGCTCCACCTGCAGCAGCTGGGGACACGTGTGTGGGGTGGGGTCACTGGTGTGGGGTCACCCCTCTGCAGGCACTGAGCCCCCCGCAGCCCCTCTGCCTCGGGGGGATGACCCCCAGCACCCACCCGCAGCTTCTGCAGGCTTTGAAGGGAAAAAGAGGAGGTGGAACCCCCCAAAAGGAGGGGGAACCCCCAGGGCTGTGGGGCTGGTGGCCTGGGGGGGCTGTGCAGGGGCTGCAGCAGATGGAGGGGTGGCCGGGGGACGCGTGTCCTGGTGTCCCAGCTGTGTCCCAACCACCAGCTGCCACAGAGCAGCTGCCGCTCCGTCCGAGCCCCCAGCCCAAAACTGTGCTGGGGGCTTTGTCCCCTGTGTCCCTCTGCTGTCCCAGCCCCCACGACCCTTCATGTCCCCAGCTGCCCGGGGGGATGACGCTTTGTCCCCCCGGTTGGGCCCCGCGGGGCCGGTTCCCACTGCCCGAGCAGACAAAGGAGCACTGGGAGGGCTGGGCACGGCCGGGAAAGGGCCGGGACAGGCACTGGGCCACGGCAGGGCTGTGCCTGGGAACCAGGGCACTGTGGCACGGCCAGGGATGGGGACAATGTCCCTGAGGATGGGGACCGGGGCGTGGCTGGGGATGGGGAACAACAGGATGGAGGGGGACAGGGATCGGGATGTGGCCGAGGATAACTGGGAGCCAGCACAGTGGCCAGACAAGGGGACACGGTGGCATCCCCGGGGATGGGGACCAGGGCGTGGTCCTGCCCGGTGTAACGGGAGCCGCGGTCGGTGCGAGCTCAGCCCCCGGGCCGAGAGCAGGGTGGGAGCAGGGACGGGATCATGAACAACAGCGGGACATGGGGGATGGGGACCGGGGGAGAGATTGGGACCCGGGCGTGACCGGAGGCTGAGCCAAGATCGCCGAGCGGAACGCGGCAGGGACGGGGCCAAGGACACAGCCGAGGCCCCGCCGGCGGCGGGCGGGAGGCAGCGGCGGGGCCGGGCCGTGGCCGCCGCAGCCCCCGGGGCCCCCCCTCGCACCACCCGGCCTTTGTCTGCGGCTGCGGGGGGGCATTACCTCATCCCGGGCGCCCAATGGCCGCCGTCACCCCCCCTCGTCCCCGCCGCCCGCCCCGCTCCGCCCCGCCCCGCCGCCGCTATAAAGCCCCGCACCGAGCCCCGCGCTCCGTCGCGCCTCTTACATCGACCGCCTCAGCGTCGGGCTGTGAGACCACCCCGGACCGACCGCCGCCATGGTGAGGGGGGCGCGGGGGGGGCCCGGTACCGCCCTTGTCCCCCGGCCCTATTCCCACGGTCCCTATTTCCTCAGTCCCGTCGTTGTCCCTCGTTCCCATCCCCACCGGTCCCATCCCCCCTGGACCCGCCGTTTTCCCCAGTCCCCATCCCCACCCTCCCGTCATTGTTTCCATCGCCCGATCCCCGTCCCGCCGCTGTCCCCGGTCCCTAAGCCCCTTGGTCTCCATTTCCCCGGTCTTGTCTTTCCCTCCCCCTTCCCTCCCCTCCCCTCCCCC
>NW_020957130.1:47392-51982 GCF_003031625.1 Empidonax traillii | reverse complement strand
GAAAAATGGCTGATTGTCTCCTGAGTGGCTGAAAAGGTGTAGCTGAAATTGAAATCTGATCCTCTAATTCTATCTCCATATGCCATTGTAATTCCATCAGTCTCCTTTCACCACTCGCTCCTGGACTCCCTCAGCCTGGGATTTCTTGTATCACTTAACCCCACACTTATATCTGAAATCAGGAAAGAGAGCTGTTCTTATAACATGTGGCATCATGCCACTGAGCTTCCCAAGGACCAAAAATACCCTTCTTGCACCAGCGCCGGGATAATTGGAATACACTGCCATCAATACAACAGCCAATGTTTCTGCTGCATCTGCATTCCACGTGGACTGTGAGTTTAAGCAGCTCCCATAATAATGGAAAACATTTCCAACAACTTTCAGAGCTAATATATTCTGATCCCTACAGAGCAAATTTTGTAAAAGAGAAGTGTATCAATTTACAGCCAAGAGTTGGTTAAGAAAGGCAGAGCTTTCCACAGAGAGGAATATAACAGCGAAGACACAAAGGTAGAGAAAACTTATTTTCAAAACTTTCAAGCATACCTCGTACCTAAAGCAAAGTTTGCATTTCCCCTTCGAGAATGCCATTAAAGTCCAGGGAAACTTGGGAACACAAACTTGAATTAAAGCCACAAAAGACTTTGGCAGAGTTCAGTTACTGACACAAATTACAAGTAGAGAGTTTCCCAGCAGTGTGTCCCACACACACCTACTAACACAGAGAGGGCAGGAACACTTGGCTGAAGTCCCACATAGAGCAGAAGTCCCATGTGGCTGCTGGAAAGTAATAGAACATGTGTCAATCCAGAACAGGCAAGTGGGCATGGATGAATCCAGAGAAAAGCCACGGAAACTCACCATGAAGCAGGACTGAAATAAGCCAGTTCAGGGCTGTGGAGGAAGGATGGACAGTGCCCTCCAGTAAGGCAGGCTAACACAGGAGTTCCCTTCTTGCTCATTTCATAAGCAATTTTGCTGTATCACTGTGGTAGAAAGTAAAACACAGCTCTGTTAGGGGCTTTGTCCTCCTGAGCACTGCCATTGTGCAGAACACAATCAAAATAAATCTGGCAAGAAAGTGGAAGTCCAATATCCCATGAGGCACAAGAAGGAAAGCAGCCTCTTTTCTGCAGTCAGCAGCCTGTGCAGTTTTGTCTGGTTAAATCCTTCACATGACTGCAATTCCTGTGCTACAAACCAAAGTTTCTGTTCTTGTGGGCAGACAAACCCATAGCTTTGCAGTGTGGACATACACTGACTGGCTAGTGAAAAATTTCCATAACCAAAATGCGAATTTGGAGTTTCCTTCTTGAGTTAATCCAAAATAACCCCAATGCATGGATCTCCAGGTGTAGCACTCTGTCAGTGTTTTGGGGAACAGGATCTATGGACATTTTGGGTCTGGTTTGACCTAAAGCCATTCAAACTAATTCTCAGTTTGACAAGGAGAGCATTATCTATATTTCATACATTGGAAGCGATGTCAAAGGTGCTGCAATCAGAAACAGCCTTTATAATATGGGATTCAACACCAAATGAATACTTTCAGATAACACTGTTTATGGAGCTAAGTGGTCAGCACAGCTTATCCATATGCTCATCCACTGGAACCAGATGGTCCCATTGTTAGGCTTAAACTTGACAGGCAGGATAAATACGATACACATCTATTCTGCGGGTTTCTTTTTCAGTTTCAGGCTGCCTATTGCAACAACAGCTACTAAGGTCTATTCAGCTAGAAAAGAAGAGATATTAAGCTATCTAGAAAGTGGTACAAAAACATAATACTGAAGTTTGAATTTTAAGCTATGAATGCATATGAGTTTAAAGAAGAGACCTTCTCAAGGTCTTCTTTCTCCAGGAGAACATTCCTTTCCTTTGAACTGACAATTCGCCAGGCATGAGGAATTCTCAAAAGAAGAGTATTTAAGCATATGTATAGTTCTGAATGTGTACAGAAGGCACTATCACCACTAGAGATGTCCACATATTTCTGCTGAGCACAGTTTAATGCTTTGATGGACTTGAACATCATTATGGTACAAAGCAGTTTTGTGAAATTGCCTCAGCACCCACTTGGATCCTACACTCATCATCCGAATGAGCAGATGGAAATTAAAAAAAGGTTACCACTAGTAGTGAATTGTGTCCTATTAGTGTGCTTGGACAAGACACAAAACCTTAGAAACAATTCAAGGGTTCTCACCATATGCTGCATACAATCTACAAATTTTGACCTTGAGTCAGCACAAGTAGTTCAGATACGTTACTTAAAAATGAACCGAGCTCTCAGTCTTTGAAATTTCAGTCCTAATATGAGCTACTGATTCTGGTATGGCATGACAACTGTCAGAAGTCTATACATTTTTACTTAAAAGGAGAAAAATTGTAAGGCAGAAAGCTTTAACTTAATTTTACCCACCTTCTCTCCTACGAGTAAAGTCAACCATGTTTTCTAGAATATTTTGTCTCCTCTTTCTTGCTATTAAGGCTGTCATATTTTTTTTGTCACGCAGGCAGACAACAAGGGAGCATATGGCCTATTTTTCTATGATGAAAACCTTGCAATTACAGCAAAGAATTCCCAGCAGAAGTCTGTGAAAGCAGCACCACAATGCTTGCACTGGAGTGCTACTCCTGGTTGTTCACCCCTCTTACCTCCTTGCAGGCCTCTGCTCACAAGCCATGGGGGTTATTGCTTTCCTATTGTATTCAATAGGGGTGGTTTTTTTAGGTCAGCTCTTAAAAACCATGTGCTTTGCACAATATGAAAACAGCATATTAACACACCTACTAATAAGATTAGGGTTTCCAGTGTCTGCCTGCACCTTTGCAAGGCACAGAAAGTAAGGCAAGCTGTACTTTACTGTTCTGATTATCCCTCAGCCACAAATAGTGCACAGAGCCAAAACATCTTCCCTTTAAAAAGCCTCCAAGGGCTTGTAAGGCCTACTGAAACCCATGCCAGTCTGAATTCAATATACTGCCTCTACCTTATAGGCTGCCAGGCTCATTAGCAAGTTTTTAACTCACCTTATTGTGGCTGTTTTGTGGGATATAAGCGACTTCATATTGCTGGTAATGTTCTCCAAGCAGTCTGAGGCTAACTTTGCTTTCCCTATTGATTCTTCTCACCTGCCAACACTGATTTTTTTTTTCCTTTTCCGTATTTCTGTTCTGATGGGAAAGCCATGGCATTTGCATTAGCTCCTTTTTTGTACCCAAGGATCATCTGTGGAGAAGCAGGGAATATATTGCCAGCTGAGTTACTGGGGTGAATAAAAAGGGTCCAGAGAGAGTAACTGATATTGTGCTGTCCTGTGCATCACACAGCAAGGGCATCTCAAACACATACAGTGTAAATATTCCTATGTGTATATACATACAGAAAATACTTACTGGTAAAGAAGGGATAGCATTTTTCCTTTCCATGTGAAAAATATTCCTGCTTTATGGAAGAGATTTTACATGGAACACATTCAGACATGGCCACAGCATGTCATAGTTAGCCTCTGGTGGCCCATACCTAATGGATTGCACTCAAGCTGTTCTAGTTTATGCCAAGGCCAAAACAAAGTCAGTCTCAAATCAGGGAACTGTAAGTCCCCATTCAGTCTTCAATTTGTACCCAGTAAAAACTGAGGGCATCTGAAAATCTTGCCCTGAAAACCTTGAGAAAGTTTCCTCCAGTTTTTAAAGTAGCCAAATAGGATTGTCATTTGTGAAATGATAATGACAATGGTTCAGCCTGTTCTGATTGTGCCCCTTCTTACCATTCCCAAGCCTTTTCCATCCACTATCAGTGCTGGACACATGTGAAAGCACCATTGCCTCTCTACCCAGTTTTGGAAAAGAGAAGAATGTTATTGCCTTGTCTTCTACACAGACTGGGTGTACAGGAATGAACGAATCACAAACATTCCTAGGACATACGAAATACTAAAGCACAGCCTGGGCTCGTGGGACTGCAGTCACTGGGCCCTGTGCTCTCCCTCAAAACTGCTCTTCTGTGAAGCAATTTGCCACCTCTGAAAAGATTACAAGTCCAACACTGCACTCACTGAACCTTTTGAACACCTTGAAGCCACTACCAAATCTTACCAACTGTTTTAAAAGCTGTAGCAAAAGTTCAATAGTCTTGATTTGCTCCAAGAAAGCTTCAGCTTTAACAAAACTCTCACTGACCGCAAAGAGAACAGCAACATCCAGCCCTCCCTTTGCTTGCAGCATGGTCCTGCTACACCACTAGGACCTGTGTAACCCTACTTTCAATTGTCTCATAGGAAACCCATGAAAAGAATATTAAACAAGTGTTAAACAGGACGAAACATTTCTTTCTGTTTAAACAAGCTTCTTTAATTTTATCTCTCAGGTGGATAATACGAAGCTTGAACACATGATTAGCAGGATATAAGGAAAAAAATAGGAAGGCCTTCAAAATTCTAAACTGCTGTTTTAAAATGGCAATGGCCATATCCTACTGATTCCTAAACATGTAATACACTCTGGAAATGGGGAGGACTTGAGCTGGGATCCTTTTTGTCCTTGTGTCTTTGGACAGTCTGCCTCCTACATTTAACTCTC
>NW_020957130.1:40917-47162 GCF_003031625.1 Empidonax traillii | reverse complement strand
AGGATATAAGGAAAAAAATAGGAAGGCCTTCAAAATTCTAAACTGCTGTTTTAAAATGGCAATGGCCATATCCTACTGATTCCTAAACATGTAATACACTCTGGAAATGGGGAGGACTTGAGCTGGGATCCTTTTTGTCCTTGTGTCTTTGGACAGTCTGCCTCCTACATTTAACTCTCTCAAGATGCAATTTGGTGCTGCATTTCCAGGGTCCACACATCAATATGCTCCAAGAGCAGACCTGCAAATGCCTTTCTGTGCATCCTATCCCTTCTGCATGTCCTGTTCTCCCTAATTCCAGAAACATAATCCCATAAATATGTTACCATCTCACCACCAGGTGAAATGGTGTCTGCAGGTGCTTCTACCATTCCTGCCACTGAAGTCTCAACTTTGTGAAAGGTTGTCTATGGTAATATCAAAGAACTGCAGAATTCTACACAGCTACTGCCAAATGCTGGGAAAGAAACTGAATAGGGAGAAGTCTGTGAGCGAGCATGAGAGTCAGGCATGCACTCTGAACACTACCATAATTTCTCAAATTTCATAACCTTCCAGCTGTAAGGTAGGCAGCTTTTTTTTTCCCCACCAAAGGAGGTAAAAGATCCATGTTAAAAATACTCCACGCAACATTTCTTATATATCCAGTGATATCAAGATACTTTTCCATGTTATGTAAAAACATACAGTTGATACAAAATACACAGTAGCTAATCTCAAACATATTCTATTCTTCTATTTACCTCAGCAAATCTTTACATTTACTATCCCTGCAAGAGTCTGAGCAGTGTGCTGCCAGCACACACAGAGTCAGCACCTTCTCCTCAGTTAGTAGATTACCCCTACACACCAGACCCGGGAGGAGGGTTGACTGTCTGTGGAGATGACAATTCCTACAAAAAAGAGCTGGCTGGGAATGCTGAATGCCCCACGGGACTAGCACCTCTCCTTTTCCATTAGAATTTCAGTGCCTGTTGCGATGGTTCTCTATTTCCTCCTCCCTCCCAACTTTAACTGATTAGCCCACCTGAGCAAATGAAACCAGGTTTTAGTGGTACTTCAGAGAGAAAATGTCACAAATATTCATGAAGCTCTTGCTCCCATTGAAATACACTTTAGGAAATCCAAACACTGTGCAGAAGAAAAGCAAAAAGCTTTCAATGACAATTACCAAAATATTTTCTTTCAATAAGGCCAGGGGCTTATGTCCACTACTCACTTAATAGTAAATAAAACAAAAGAAATATTCCAATCTTGAGAGGAGCTGAATACCCAGGGACTTTGAAACACCCCCCCGACCCAGCACCTTTCTGCGTTTTTGAAATTGTTCCAGTTATCTCTCTGTCAATAATCTTTTGCTCTTCTTTGCTCCTGCTGATCCTCTGATAGGTCTGAGGGGGAAGACTTATCAGAAGATAAGATCATTCTCGTGAGTTATTTTTTTTTTTTTACAGATACCAGCACATTTGAGTAAGTAACACACCTTTAAATATTTGAAAGCTATCGTGATGTGCTTTGGAGAGTGGACAGCAAAACCCCACCTGCTACGCTGAGCTTAGTTTCTATTTTAAATAAACTAACAGTTTTCCTCTACCTCCCCATTGTTTCTTTTTAATATTTAAAGGGAAAAGCAAATTTCCCTTAAGAAACTAAATGTGAGGTATAGTAAGAAATAATCTTTATATTGTTACAGTATTACTCTAAAATGAGGGGAGGTATATATATTAAAGTTTACAGTTCAGCAGAAATGAAAAATATTTAGATGGAGAAATTTGCATAGTAGAGGTGTCTGGAGATTACTTCCTACTTTTAAATTCTGTGAAGCAATTTATATTGTGATACTTAGGCAAACTCCAATCTCTAAAGAAAACAAAGGCAGAGATAGTATGTTTCTGAAGTGTCTCTGAACGTTTATAAATTATGATTTATTATGAACTTTCTGTTTAAAAAAAGGAGGGGAATGTATTACAGAAGGCATTGGACTTTGTAAATGTGCTTTTTGGATAATCAAATGCAGGCCTTTTGTTATACATCTATTGATTTTAAGTACGGATTTTGTACAATACAGGCACTTAGGATATTTCTCATTTTTAAAAATTCATATAGGAAGGAGAGAGACAGATTTCAAAGCGAACACAACACGTATTTGTAAAATAATTGCTGTTTATTGACCAAACCCATTAAAGGCATTGCAGACAACAGCATTACTTGACAGTCCTCACTGAGTTATTGATTCACTTTTCTCTCCCAAAAGCACAGTTGCTCAGGCTTTGTTCAGTTTACTGAACACGAGGCACCTTTTCATTGCCGCTGTTCCAGTTGTTATTAGACATCACTTTCCTAAAGTGTTGGTGTAAGGTGCCTGGCAGAGCGCTCCTGACTCAGAGGTGTGTTTACTATCAGCACAAAGACTACAGCTCTGGCCCCAGCCAACAGTCTCCTCCAGATGCCTGCTTTGGCCTTGCACAGGCATCTGAAAAAATTGGTATGAAGGACTTGCAACAACCTGTGTATAAAATAGTGACACCTTGATACTGCTTGCAACTGAGAAAATCCTGAATTCTGAGCTTTCTGATGTAACACAACACACCCACAGATCTCTTTGCACAAAGGGATGTATCTTAATGCTGTGAAAAATCTGAAAGGTACGCGAATTCCTTTGGGCAACATCTGCTCTGATCAAGCAGTGAGTGTTCACAAAGGAATTCATTGGGCAGAAGGGCCAGGCATGCAGAGACCTAAATGGAGATGGACACCCAACTCAAAGTCGTCTGATTACATCAGCAGTTGAATCAAACTATGAGAGGTTTTAGGAACCAGGTACCCATTTACCATGAAAGATAGGAGCTCTTCAGCTCCACCTGCTCTGCTCATGTGAGCTACAACCATGACTGCACCCACTTCCAGGTAGTGAAACCTGTGGAGATGTGGTGGTCACTGCAGGTCCTCTGCCCCTTACCCTTTCCTGCCAGGCAGCAGCTGTTCCTGTTGAGTCCCTTCAAAATGGTCATTGCTTAGGACATCACTGCCATGTGAGATTCAGAAAAACCTCCTGGGAAGGCATCTTGTGGAAATGAAGGCTCTGCAGCTGTTTCAGAAATCATCCACCGCTGTATTCCAGTGTTTCCTCTGCAGATGGCCATGGCTGCTGCAGCCCCTAGAGGAGAATTCAGTGTGCTGCTTCTTGTTCATCCTGAAACTGTTAGATGAAGGAATTCCCAGAGAAGTGCCACACTTTGTAACTCCGTGCCATAACGTAGAATGCACTATCCACAATTAAAAGCATGATTACAGGCACTCATTCTTCAAATTCTTTTTCCAATTGCAGATCAAATGGCAAAAGCATGCATAATTAACTATCAAGATTAACTATCAAGATTAACTACCAAGAATAAAGTCAGATTTTGATCTCATTTCTGGAGAATGGAATGGAATTAACTGCTGGAATGGAATTAGCCAGTGCATCATATCTTGGCATGTAAGCTGAAAGAACAGTTTTAGGGATCTCTGTCTTTGCCATGTCCTGTGAATGACAACATGTGCACTGTGAAAGCAGCAATATAATTAGCACAGGCCCCAGGCTTACTTACAGGTGGCTTTTGATAGCTTGATGTTTGCCTGAATTTCCTTCAATTCGTTTTAAAAGGTTGCAGATAATGGCAAAGCATCATTTGCTGCATTGTACAGTAACTTCAGAATGAAAAGCACCTGTTCCTAGTGGGAAAGTGTTTTCATAAAGTAAACCATTGGCCAGTCCACATTTTATTGACTGAGTTGACATGTACCAGTGGCATCAGGTTCTCTGTCTTTACTCAGCCTTCAGTGCTATTGCCTGATCCAATCCCATCTCCAAACCATTTGCCTCAGGAGATGATCAGCATCGAACTCCTCTGTTGCTAAACAATCATTTGATCCGGGAGAATTCCTTCGATGGATGTGACCAGATCAGAAAACCAAAGAGCTCCCACTCTCTGTACTGTTTAAAGAACTTGCACTGACCACAAGGAAATGAATGCTATGGAAATATGATATGCCAGCAGAACTAACACACGGTGCTGCAGCTGTGGAAAGTGAAAGAAGGACAGGTCAGGCCATGGCAGAACTGTCTGCTCTTTGGATTAGAAAGAAAAGTGTCAGCTGAGAAACAGGCTGAAAAAGCAGGTAAATCAGGTGGCTTTGCTCTCTCAAAGTTCAGAAATACCAAAGAGAAACATCCTTGGAACCACTTTAATACATTACAGCACTAAAGAACCTGCCAAACTACTCAGCTGTAAAATAAACATACAGGGTTTTTTTCTTGCAGTGTTGGGGTACAGGGATGAGAACAACAGGTTTCTCTTACAAAAACCAAGAGAACAGGGTTTTCAGTTCAAAACTAAGTGTGTAGGAAATGAAAGTAAGAAGATAATGGTACTAGTTGCTTTAAAAAGGCACTTAGGTCCTCATTTTACAAGCTCACAGTCAGTGCTTACATCCTGACAGGTACAACTGGAAGCAAACACTCTCTGATACTGGTACCAGGCAGTAGGGCAGGCATTTGAAGAACCTCACTCTGCAACCTCCCTGACTGGTTTACTTTGAGGGAGGAAAAGCACAATCTGAAGGACAGCATCGGACTTCTAAGCAGACAAAGTGGAAAAAGGAGGGGAAAGCATTAAAGACAAACAGCTTTCATGGCTTTTGTGCAGAATAAATGAGAGTCTTCCAGCTCAGATGTGAGGATCTGGGGGAGCCAGGGCTTAAAAACTTTCATCAGTCACCAGATGAGCAATGAGTGCTTGACTTTTGACTTGTGGTAACAGCTTATTCCTATTCTTCCTTTTGCAATAGATAACAATGTTTTGAGCCTTGGTCTATTTCTCCAGGGATCAGTGGCTGAGAACTGACTGCATGGCAACAAACAGAAAGGAGGGAATGCCACAAAACTAACAGAAACAGTCTCTTGAATGCCTTAGTAAATTCACGTCAACAGTATTTACACCCATTTCGTGTTCTCTCCTGCTGAACACACTAGAGAATGTGACTGTTGGCAGGAACCAGGCAAATGAACAGTGAATAATAAGCTCAAATAGAGACTATTCATAGGAACTGAGTTTTGAATCTGCATTCAGGTCAGAAATGCTGGTGACTGCTCACCCAAGCAGAGACAGACAGAGACTGTGGTTTCTCTGTCCGCTTTTCTGACTTTCAAAACATTCCCTCAGATGAGTACAGACCCCCACCTTACTTTATTCCATGAAATTAAAAAGATGCAACACTCTGAGCAGATTCAAGGAAATGATGAAAAGAGACACCTGTCAGAAAGATGACTTGTTTTGAAATGGCCTGCCTACGTCTGGTACAGAGACATCTCTAACTGCATTAGAGGCCATTAGGGGTGGAAGGCAGCATTTAGCAAGGAGCTGCTAAGAAGCCCTGCAACACAGACGAGCAAGAAGCATTTTGCATCCAGCCCCTTTAGTTGGCTGCTGTTTTGAAAGGAAGCCAGGCTCTTTGTACTTGGCATACCCTCATTTTTGTAATGGGAAGCTTCGTCAGTTGTGTCTGCTTTATGTGATTTTAAAACCCAAGGTAGAAAAGAAACTGAGAGACTTCATAACTCTCAACCCCTCTTCAGCAGCACAAAAATTAGGGGGGAAAAATGTGCTTTGCAAAACTCTGTCAGATCTTCCTTTGGCTTCGTGGGTCTCTGCACTTTCCACTGTGGTTTTGTACTGTTTGCAGTGATTGGAGAGAATTCCCTCACTTAACTGCACTGTCACAGGAGATTAATGCTATGTGGAAGCCAAAAGAGAGGGAACTTTGCTTCCCTGGCTTTGTTCAAGGTAATTCAACCACTTCCTTTGAAAGAGCCCCCTGGCACCTGAGCTTTTCCACCACAGAAATTACTCCCTCACTGTATTTACCCAGAGGTGGTACCAAGTCTTTCCTAAAAGCATCTAAAATCTCAAGCTGTTTAGAGAACTTTCAGCAAAACCTGACTACTCCTTCTCTCGCTGCCTTATACTGCTATTCCCATGCCTCCTTCCCACCTGTACCTGATGCACATGGAAAGCAGAGCCACTCAGCTGCATCTCTCTCACACTGCTTTGCCTGGGAGCTGCAATGATTTACTTCATCTGGGGGAAGGTTTCCCTCCTTCAGGGAGGCAGCTGAGCTCTTTTCTCTCCACAGAAGCAGAGTTAATTCTCAGCCTCCCAACAAGGGTGCTGAGTTTTTACAATGGTTCAGATTTTTTAGTCATT
>NW_020957130.1:37663-40680 GCF_003031625.1 Empidonax traillii | reverse complement strand
AGCTGCATCTCTCTCACACTGCTTTGCCTGGGAGCTGCAATGATTTACTTCATCTGGGGGAAGGTTTCCCTCCTTCAGGGAGGCAGCTGAGCTCTTTTCTCTCCACAGAAGCAGAGTTAATTCTCAGCCTCCCAACAAGGGTGCTGAGTTTTTACAATGGTTCAGATTTTTTAGTCATTACTGCTATACCCCTTGGACTTTTAGGTGATCAGCATATTTTTAGATTGGACTCTGCTGGGTGCTACCCCAACACAAGTTTCAGGGCTGCATTTACAGCAAAAAACCCACAAATCCTCTTGTCCTTATTTTTTAAACATATTCCTTTCAAAGTCACATTTGGAGCGAAAGTAAATAGCTGTTCCCCAGCATTATTTTTCATGAACAAAACCAACTGCAGCCCAGAAAAGGACTTTTTGACCTCATTTGAAGGGCTGCTAACACTTATGTCTAAAGTACAGGAGTTACAGTTCTGCTTTGAGTGTCCCTGGTGGTGCAGTGGCTAAACCACAGCGTTGTCAACGCTGAGATCTGGGTTCGATTCCCGGTCGGGGCCCCTCCCCGGGCAGATGGAGCTCGTTAGCCCTGTAAGGCAATCCATCTACGTCCTGAGGACCTCGCTGCCACCGTCCAAGCGTGCTTGGCCCCGGCAGATGAACCTCAGGATTAAAGGGTGGGCTCAGTTCTGCGCACACTGTGTCTCACTTAAAAAATCCAATGCGCAGGCTGGAAGGTGGAAAGACCTTCCCCGGTTCTTCGTTCGCGAAGAGACTGGCCCATTACAGTTCTGCTTTACAGCAAATTGCCTCATCACAGGGCAGTGGATTAGAGCCCTGGTTTAATGATCTGTGTATATGAAGCTTCCACAGCTGATAATCAAATAAATCTGTGTGTCTTCTAAACAAACACCAAGCTTGGGGGTATGCCTTCAGTGCAGAGGACACACAAACAAGTGAAATTATGAAATTGTCCATAAACGTCTTCTTCAGGAACTCCATCAGCGTGAGCTTCCCACATCTCTCAAGAATATTGGTGGATGCTGTTTTTTTCTTCATAGAAGAAAAGAAGACATATTCTTTCTCACATGGTTACCAATACCTCCTCTCACTCCTGAACTATTTACCACATGCTGTACTTTTGTTTTCCCACTAAAATTGCTGGTGTCTCTAATGTGACATCTCAACATTGCAACCCAAAAGGGGGGGAAGTCATATTGCAAAAACATGGTAATAGCAATAAAAGGGAACAGACTTTTCTTCTCTGCAAATATCTCATCCATACTTCTGGAAATCATGCTGACAAGAAAGGAATAAGATGTCACAGGCATTTTCTAGCAGATTATGTCTGATTGACCATTTCATACTCCCATGAGGCAGTACTGCACCTGAGGGGATCCCTTTATTCACTGAAAATAATCAGTTAAAACCATTCCCATGATGCTATTTTTCTCTGCTTCCTTTACTCACTCTGTTTCCCTGCTGAGTACACACACTCATCTGGTCAAATCCTTGCACTGTATGGATAGCCACAACTTCACTGAAAGAGGAGAAAAAGTCATAGAATGGTTCAGGTTGGAAGGGACCTTTAGGATCATCTAGTTCCAACCCCCTGCCATGGGCAGGGACACCTCCCACTAGACCAAGTTCCTCCAAGCCCAATCCAACCTGGTCTTGAACACTGCCAGGGATGGGGTATTCACAGCTTCTCTGGGCAGCCTGTTCCAGTGCCTCACCATCCACACACAGAGTAAAGAATTTCTTCCTGATATCCAATCTAAACCTACTCTCTGTGAACAAAGGTATTCACAGACACAGCATATGTGTGCTGAGAAGTTAGAGCAAATTACCTTCATTAAAACATGGGATTAATTAGTCAGTACACCAGTAAATGGTGTAGACATCTCAAAATCCTTTGGGATATATAAAGCATTTAGATGTTCACAGCTGTCAGCAATAAATTACATCCAAGTAGTCCAGAGAGGAAACGAACCAAACAGACGTACACCGAGGGTCAGAGTTAGCCCATCTAACCTAGGAACTGGATTTTCCCAGTTGTCTGCCTCTCTGAGAACCCACAACACCCTGAGGAGTAAGCTATCCACCTCACATGTACCACAAAGCTCACAAATTCAGTGACTGACTGCTCTTTACACCCCAGCATGACTCTGCCAATCTTCGCTCTGACCTCTCAGCACAGTGACTGACAAATTTATCTAAAGCATGGCAGCTTTGGACTCAGTGTTCCTACCGTTTTGCAGGGACCATAAACAAATCCCAGTTAAATTCCCTAAAGTTTAAACCAAAATGTTTTATCTACCCCTCCTGTTAACATTGTAAATTACTCCCTGAATCACAGAAAACAAAAGAAAAAAAAAAAACAAGAAAATTAATTACTGCATAGCGTGCTGACTGTAACTTCCATCTGGGAGAGGATAAAAAGACACTAAATCCAAGGACATTTATTGTGACATAAATAAGCTTGAAATCCAAGGCTTAGCAGCCAAAGAAAGGAGTTAGCTATCACATTACTTCTCACTCTTACTTACTTGGCTTCAATCAATATTTTGCTGTTCACTGAAAATCAAAAAACTCAGCAGACTGATGGCTGGGGCAGCCCACCAGCCCATAAAACATGCAGGCAGTGGTCCTGTCAAGTTTAGGGCAGCAAAATCACATCTCACATATCCTGGATATGAACTCTTAACACTGATGTATTCAGGAAGAAAATGGTGTTGCTCTTCTTTCCCCTGCCTAGTGAGAAAGAGCTGCTTCAAGTGCCTGTTTCTGGAAAAATGTAAATCAGTATAAACCCCAAGCTAACTTTAGAGCTACGGACAAGAACCTGGAAAGGACTTGGTCTGCTCAGTATTCAATATCCTGCAGTGAATTGACCACTTCTCTATGAGTAGCTCAAAGACAATTATACTCTCTCTGTCAATTAGCCAGCACTCGCTCTAAGCAATGCATTCCCAGCACAGGGCTTAGCAGGCTTGCTTTCACATCTGACTCAGCTCCCAGAAC
>NW_020957130.1:29187-37423 GCF_003031625.1 Empidonax traillii | reverse complement strand
CTGGAAAGGACTTGGTCTGCTCAGTATTCAATATCCTGCAGTGAATTGACCACTTCTCTATGAGTAGCTCAAAGACAATTATACTCTCTCTGTCAATTAGCCAGCACTCGCTCTAAGCAATGCATTCCCAGCACAGGGCTTAGCAGGCTTGCTTTCACATCTGACTCAGCTCCCAGAACATCTTGTGTCTCCTTCCTGTTTCTACATCTCAGAGTCCATCTTATTTTAAGCCCAGAGGTATTCAAACAATCACAAAACTTCTGGAGGATGCTGTTCCATGCATAATTTAGATTTTCTCATCATTTGGATATTCCACAGCTATTGCACCGATTCTCCTAAAGCAGAGGGAGAGAGAGAGTGAATGCAGGAGTTATGTCTGTGTTTGTGTTAGTTATCATCCTCTGTTGGTTAGAGCATGGTGCTAATAACACCAAGATGTGGGTTCGATCCCTCTACAGGCCATTCCTCAAGAAATGAACTCACTGATCCTTGTAAGTCACTTCCAATTCAGAATATTTAGTGAAATCTGTGAAGATGAAACGCACTAGAATTGTGAGGAACAAGCTTTCCTCCAGCCTAGCTGGTGGAATACAGTTCCCTTCTGTGGAGACAGCATGTCACACACACAGGCACAGACTGGCTCATTCCTCCAGGAGCCTGGAGAGGTTAGAGGAGGGGAAAACACATTTCCTAACTATCTGACACAAAGAAACAGAGAGAGAGAGAGATGAATTGCTTTGCTTCAGTCTATCATTACCTTGTCATAAAATACTATTAGCTTTCATTTGCTAGTAGCCTCACAGCAGTACACTCGCTTTTGGGGGACACAAGCCATTGGCTCTAAAATACATTCTGCAGTGGGGGAATGCATGTTCAGGGTTTAAACTATCTGCATAACTTTAATCTTAATCCAGGGAGCAATGGAGGATCTGCTAGTTATTTATAGCTGGACTGGGGTGAGCTGCTGTGAGCAGGGTAATTGAAACAGTATTTCAGCTGGTCTGCCACTGATTTCTGTAATGGTTGATGTTAGCTACGGCATAATCACCACGCTAAATGGAAAATAAAAAATGAAAAGGCATTAAACATATGTTTTTATGTTGTGTTTTATGACCACATCTCTTTTGCTATTGCACTTCCAAATTCTGTTGTTTCTTCCTTTCTGAGATCAATTTGTTTGCCTGGCAGCAGTTTGCTGTATTAAAGCTTGAGAAAGCTGATCTGCTTTCTCTTATTCTCTGGATTATGAGAGCTTTCAGTCTGAGAGCTGCTAAATTCTTAAGACTGAGGGTTATGACCTCTTTGTAAAGTTGCTGTTACAACAAAGGATCAGCTCATGCAAATTATTTTCCCTGAAATAATAATATTTCTTTCTCAGAAAGGATCCTTCCGCTGTGAATTTTTCAGCATATATGACTAATTTTTAAATCTATTGCTTCTCAAACACTGTTTTTAATATTTGACAATTATTGCAGTTAAGTGATCTAGAGTTGTCTCAGACTGGGAAAGACACGGCATGATTTACCATCATGCCCATTATTTCCTCTCCTTCTCAAGGAGAAAGTACTCCCAGACAACACAGACTGTCTTTGGATGCTTTGCCAACGTGCATTGCAATTCCTCTGCCAAGTGTTAAACACCAGGCCACGTCCCTGCCTTTCTGACCTTGGTGACTTTGGGTGGGTCACACCCATCTGGTTTTTGGGCAGGAGCTTGCTGACCCATGACTGCTTTCCCATCACTCCTCCTGTGACTTGGTGTCACAGACCCCTCTAGTTCACACTCTGCTTCCAGCACCCAAATGTAATGAGGATGGGGAAGTCCTGGAGCAAGTTCTCTGGAACAATACCTCTAGATCCTGAGCAAGTACAATAGCAGAAGCCACCTTGAGTCAGCAGAACCCTAGGGACTCCAGAATTCCCTACTCTCAACACATGACCCAGTTTGAAGGGCAGCAGCCATGTTCATTTCCAGCAATCCCTTTAAGTGTTTTATCAACGGAAAATTTCTGTAATATATGTTAGACTTCACAAATACGCTTTTCCCCAAGAAAAATACACTTCAACAGAGGATTTCCTGCTTGCAGAATGTGGGACAGTCCCAGGCCACACCAGACAAGGCAAATACAAGCAATCTGCATGTCCCAGCCACAGAACAACTTGCACTCCCAGCCATGGCAAACTCTCAGGCTGCAATCCTCTTTCCATCAGTCTCTGAATTTTAAATGTTACCTCTTCCATTACCTTAGGAGCCACTTAGCCTAAAGCCTTACAGACTTTTCTCAGGCTCAAACCAAAGTTCACAAACTCAACTCCAGCCTTGTTCTGATCTGTGTTCTGACTTCCTTCTTCTGACAAGGAAGCAATGCTCTTGCAGAATCTCCTGCTGGTATCATAGGCAGCATCATCACCAGATTAATAACGCTCTGAGAGAAAGGGATGGGCTAAACAATAAAAAATATCTTATAAACTGGCTGGACTCAACACAGTGGATTCCACTTTAATACCACCCACTGAAAGATAATGAGAAATGCCCTGTAAGAAGCATAACTATGAGCTACTAAGTATTAAATCTGCTAATATTTACATAGGACTGTAACAAGTGAGTTGTAGACAGACCACCCAGCTGCTGGCTAAAGACAGACATTTTATTCAGTGCCATTTGCCATGTTCCTTCTCATGCACACATGGATTCCCCAATCTTTTTTATTTTACAAAAACAAACTCCGGTATTTCCACCGGGGAATTCAGGAAGTGAACAAAGAAGTTGTGCTGGGATGAAGGGGTTAGCAAAAGGCACCAAAGGGACATGTGGGCCAGCAGAATACAGAGAGCAACAAAGACTTTGCCGTAAATCAGTGAGTTACCATGTCTCTCTCTCATAAGATGGCATCTGGATATTTTCACCCCCCAACAATAACTTTCAAAGAACAGAACAGAAAAGTTGTGTGGCTTGCTAAAAGCTTGCCATCTGCATGATCTCAGTGAGAAGAGGTCACTTGATTCCTTGGAAAGATTATAGAAAAAGGAAGAAATCATAGCAAGACAACTCTCTGATACATGAGTACCTAGAGACCCACTGAGAAAATCTAATCCCCTACAACTGCTGTGCAGAAGCTGAAAGGCAGCCATTTAACCTTTGAACTGCCACTGCTACACAGCTTACAAAAGCATCCATGTGAAACCTTTAAGTGGTAGAAATTACAGCTGGGAGAGAGCTATTCTGCTGCCATGAAGTCTGACCCACTCAGTCCCCAGGCAGAGGATTCATCAATTACAGCTAATAAATACTTTACAAATAATAATAATAATAACAAAGTGTATTTCTAAATCTGGAAATTATAATCTTTCTAAGGCAGACAATTCCTCATCTAAGCAGGCAGTAAAAATGTATTCTTCTACTGTAGAGACACTCACTGCTCCTGGCATGGGTTCATATTACTGAAGCAACTTCTTTTTCATAGCAGAGACATGTTCTGGGAAGGCTAGGATATAATTTTACAGACATACAGGCTTGGGTGAATCCTGCCTTAGGGATGTTGTTATCTAATGGTAAATATACTGCACAGAGCAGCAGAGAAGGTGAAATGTTACTTTCCTTAATCTAAAAAAAACATGCCTATGACAGATGAGAGCTTATAACATTAAAATCAGAGAGATACGAATTATTCAGGAATGATGGGCACAAAGTCTCTGACAAGGCTCCCAGCACAGCCAGAGAAGCACTACAAGCGCAGTGCCCTATGATGAACTATTCCCCTGCAAAACAGGTCTATGGAGGAGCAAATCTCTGCAGGTCACTTGGCAGAGCCTGTCTCAGATGAGTTGTGATGTGATCACATCCCCTCTGCACCAAGAATCATAGAATCATGGAATATGCTGAGTTGGAAGGGACCCACCAGTCTCAAAGTCCATCAAAGTCCAACTCCTGGCCCTGCACAGGACAGCCCCAAGAGTGACACCATGTGCCTGAGAGCATTATCCAAAAGCTCCTTGGACTCTGTCAGGCTCAGTGCTGTGACTACTGCCCTGGGGAGCCTGTTCTAGCACCCAGCCACCCTCTGGGGGAAGAACCCTTTCCTAATATCTAACCTGAACCTCAGTAAACCTAGTGTTGGATACAAACTTTTTCAAACACTTTTCTTTATCAAGATGTACCTTCCCCAGGCTGGGCCTCAATATTTCTCAGTGCTCCTTGATCCTGTGCTCCTTCTGTTCTCAGTGTAACACAGCTGAGTCCTGGCCAGCTGCCACCCCTGCTTCCCACTCTCTTCTCTGCAGCCATTATTCATTTTAAAAAAAAAAAAAAGATAATTTCTTTTGTCTACCTTCCATAAAGCCCCACTACCTCTGGCCCTTTCTTTGGTGCAACGTCCATGCCTTTCCTCATTTCACTGCATATTTCCAAGTTCATAATGTTTGAGGATCAGACTCATTCCTCAGTTTAGGTTCATGCACAAGGTTTAGGTTCTTGCACAGCACTGTGTGAAGTGCAGAGGCAAGACAACACTATCACTCAGTGACTGTTGATTAATCTCTGATGGATCAGGGTTGGGGGAAGCAGTGTGTCTTGCACACCATACTGCTCAGACACTTCATATGAGACATTTGTGCCCAGAGACATTTTAGAACATTAAAACAATTTGAGAAAATGTAAAAATAGAGACAGAGGTTCAGAGGAAAGTCACAATGAAATACAAAAACATTTTTTCTTCTAAAGTGAAGGTGAAAAACTTTCAAAAATTTTGCATGAAACTGCTGAAGTGTGGTTGATAAATCTGATAAATAAGATATTTATATCTGATTTTTGTATTTGTATCTGATAAACAAGAGAAGGACTACTGGAGGTGTACAGCACACAGACACCCACAAATTCCCAATATTCTGAGGAGTTTTGTGCACTCTTGGGCGCTGTAAGTCCTCAGCACAAATAGCTTGAGAGCTCTGCTGAATACAGGTGGGCTTAAAATATGCTTTAAATTAAACACTTGCTTACATTCCTTGCTAAATCAGAATGAAAATCCTGTGTGTTGGCACAGTCTCAGCTTTACAGATTCAAGAATTATGCCAAGGAGAATTAAGCAAGTTGGTAATTTCCAGCAGAAATAACCGGGCTTCCTAAGCTATCAAGGGCTGCAAACAAGGAGGAGAGAAACAAGGCCAAGATTTTTATCTGTCCTTGAGTCATGGCAGACCGCAAAGGAAGACAGAGAGAAAAATCTTTCTTCCCCCCCTCCTTGCCATGGCCCCCCTTTTCTCCTCGCTTGGCTGAATGAGTGCATGTCTGCAGCTCCATTCAAATCGGATTATCTCACTTTCAGAAATGAATTCGCCAAGGAAACAGCTGCTTATCACGAGCCTGCAAATAGGATGCCCCCAAGACCACCAGCTCCCAGAACCTGGGATGAGCAATTAGAAATGCGTAGGGCTGAATGAACATTTGCTCTTCATCACAGAAGACAAGCATTGATAAGTTTTCACTATGCCAGTTCCCTGCTGCTTTCTTTCTCACACTGCCTGCCCCAAGGTAAACTATATCATTTGAAAATTATGAGAAGCACATTCCTATTATTCCACTAAAGACATGTGAGGTTTCCTATAAATACCTCTGGTCAAACCTTTTAACATTTCTCTTTAACAAAAGAAGACAATCATGACTCTCATTTGAAGCACAAATTCACAATGCCCTGACTTTTATTTTCAATATATAATGACCACAGTTGCTTATTTAAAGTAGCAATGACTATTCTGGCTTCCTTCACACTCCTAAAGCCAAGTTGATAGCTTTTCCTCATTTAAAATTTAATTTGGGCAACTTTTCATATACCTCCACAGCAATGTCTGACCATATCAAACCAAGAGTTCTTGAGGTGTTTTGGCAACAGGATGCATTTCCCAGTGTGGGCACCTCGAGTGAGCTGAAGAGCAGTGCATCCCTCAAATTCTGGCTCTCTGTACAGCATAGAAAGCACCAAAGACAGTCCTTTCTGAAGCCACTCTTTGCTGAACAGGCACTGGTCTAGGAAGTGCTGCAAAAAGTTACTCACCTTCAAGCCCCTGGAAGCAAGCAAGTAGAAGCTTTTTTAAATATTTAAGTAAATCAGATTGTCTTGTTTTTCAGAAAAACTAAATAAGCCACACAAAATATTTTGATGTGAATATAACCTAAGGAGACATACAGAAAGTGCCTGAAGCTTCCTTCAGCACTTACCTGATGCAAGTCTACATCCCAGGGCTGCCTGCCACCTTTCAAATGCATTGGAAATTTTGCACACAAATAGATTTCAAAGGACACACTAATGACTGATTGTGAAGTATAGAGCAGTCACAGAACGTAGACCTGAATGGCAGCTTCTAAAAAGCTTAGCTTGAAGTTGCTCATGAAAGAGGCAACATTATCCTGCCACGAACAGCTCAAAAAGGCAATAAAGAAGTGTAGTGAGTTGGGGAGAAATGAACCTTAGATTCTAGAAATGTGTTGGTCTGAGACCTGTAGTTCAGTGTCAGGGACAGGCTTGTTTCTAAAAGTGCAGATACAGCGAGGACCATGACACAAGGACTCCTTAGGTGAAAGAAACTGTCAATGAATTTAGTAAGTTCTGGACCAATAGTCAACCTTTTTCCTCAGTCCAGCATCTGGTATTCAGATGATGGATTACATGACCTCTGTGTTCCTAAGAGAGCTGCATGATTCCTTCTGTCTCAGGCTGACAGGACTAAGGATTAATGAAGTCTGGAGCAGAGCTCCCACTGGTGAAATCAAGCAGTCACCATCCCCCTTCCTCCTAGAATGAGTCAGGATTCTTTTTGTTCATTTGTTTTAGAGTCAGACACTGCCACACCACTCAACACCACCAAGAAAAAGAAGACCAAGAAGAAAACCCAACAACTCCTCTTCTGGATTTGCAATTTAAATACTGAAATGAAACATAGGAAAAGCTAGAAGGAACTGTGAGACACCCCATTTGCTTCAAGCTTTGAGCATTGCTGTTCATCTCCCTGCATAAGCAACAGGGGTGTAAAAATCCCATCAAAGATGCTCGGTGTTTTGCCACAGCCCTCATCCTTGCTGAGCTCATGGCTAGATGCTGTCAGGTTTTGGTCCCCTGCAAGCACAGAGCATCCTGCCTCAGCATCCATGGCTTTTGCTGGGGTAGTTTCCTTTCTGCATTCTGGTAGGTCTGAAGGGAAGGCAAGAAAAGGCCAGACTAATCCCTGTTGCTACTGCATGGCTCAGAAAGCACAAAGTATTTATCAGTTTGAGCAAGCCAATTACTGTGCCACTCACAATAGCACGTGGTTTGATGAGTGCTGCTACCCCCAGCAAGGCATAGAGTTGCAGAGCTGGAGAAGGGTCACTTAGCTCATTGCTCGTTCAGCTGCTGCTTTGTGTGACTAAGATAACTATGCAAATAGATCCCAGAAGTAATTTGAGCAATACTCTGCTATGGGTTTCTGTCCTCAGACACACGTGGCTGCCTCGTTCCTGAATCACAGGGTTAATGAAGAGATGCCTAAGGACGTGAAGGTGAATCAGGAACAGAGACATTGATTTTGCAAAGTGCTGAACTGAACTCTGGATTAAATGTGAGCCCTGGAGATAAGTAAAGTAACCCTTAAGGCTGTAACACCCTACTCCTCCTCCCTGCCTTCAATTTCTCCTTCTCTCCTCCTCTGCAACAGATTGATATGAATTACTCAATAATCACCAGCTCCCTTGGGCTTCATCTCTCAACTGACAGACCAGACCTTATCTCTGTCCTGTGAGTAAATTGTCCTGGGTTGTTCTTTTTCTAGTTTTTCAACTATTTGTGCCGAACTTTATGGACAGGGTATCAGACTCTAATCATAGCACAAATTCTTCTCTCATTTTATAATGATCAGGAAAAAAAGGTAGCAATCAATAATCATTTTCAATAAGCCTTGAGTGCGTATAAGATTCTGCATGTGACTTTACATAAGTCACTGGAATTTTTTATGCTTCTCTCAATCTGGGCTGAGAAATGATTTTTCTCTCTTCTGCTTCTTTTGTTTAGTTAGACCACAACCACTTTAGGACAGAGTCTCTAAAGCAGCCCCTGAACTGAAGTAGTGCTCAAAGATACAGGTAATGATAAATTCATATATACACATATACCATACATACAGGTACTGGGAGCCCCCGGTGGTGTAGAGGAAAACACACTGCACTGTCACTGCAGAGACTCGGGTTCGATTCCCGGTCGGGGCCCCTCCCC
>NW_020957130.1:3584-28741 GCF_003031625.1 Empidonax traillii | reverse complement strand
TCAGTTCCGCGCGCACTGTGTCTCACCTAAAAAATCCAATGCGCAGGCTGGAAGGTGGAAAGACCTTCCCCGGTTCTTCGTTCACGAAGAGACTGGCCACCACATACAGGTACTTCAAACTAGAGTTATGATGAAATCTCTCATATTGCAATACTTTGGGATGAGGAGAGGAATATTATTAAACTCAGAACCACTAAATAATTGCTAAATCATAAACATGCATTCTAAAATACCAAGCTTTATTTCACCATCTCCTTTGAGAGAACTGTCTCTAAGAACAACATGAAAATGACATTTCAAACTCCAACTCTTACTTCAGTTTAAAACAAGTCCTTAACAGAAAATGAAAGAAATTATCTTAAATAGATAATGAGTTTCAAGGTGAGCACCTTACCCCTGGCACTTTTCAATTAAGAGTGCAGGACTTGCATGTCTTGAGAATACTATTACTGACAGTGCTGTTCTAATATATTTTTAGAGGATTGCCCTCAGGGCTCCAGTTTCTTCAATCCACATCCTCCTCCTTTCCTAAGCTCCTGCTGAGTTTCTGACAACCCATAATACTTCAGTCTCTCTCATCCTTTCCACCTTCTTCCTAACTAAAAATGAACAAACATTTTTTAACCTCACTTCGGCTGTTTTTCTCACAGCCGAAGGCCCCACATGTGAATAGGCTGTTTGAACATCATCAGGAAAGGTGGTGATGGTTGATGAGAACTGTATTAGCAGACTGACCTAAGGAATTTTGTTGGTGTTATGGTGTGGGATTGCATACAGATTTGCTCTGTTCAGGCCTCAAGAGTGCTCAGTGGTGGAAAATCAGCAAAAAATCTGTGTATCAATAAACACCAACGCTCCTCCTACTCCTGTTTTACACTAAATACAAAGTCTGAAGTTGCTAAAAAGCCATTTTTGATAACTTTGAGTTGCTGCTGCTTACAACAGCCAGCCTGAAGCCCAAATTGGCCTTTGACTAACACTGGGCACAGAGTTGTCAGTCCTTACCTGTTCCCCAAGGCTGCTCTCCCAGGTTCAAAATAAAGCCACTCAAATGTCCAGAGGAGAAAAGTTTCTGTTCCCCGTCCCAGGACTGTGTGGATTCCTGTATGAACCCATGTGTGCTTCTCATTTCTTTACCTTTTTTCACAATAGATAAACACAAACAAAACTAAAGTTCGCCTAATTAGAATCCACATCTTGTCACAAGGATGAAAAGTTCCAGGTTGCAGCTATTGCTGTAACCACTGACAGCTGTGCTATCATGATTATTATTAATAACACTCACAAGTATGCTTGAAGTAGCACACGATCCTTGAGCAAGCAGCCCAAAGAGATTATTTATTTCTTGCCTCATGTAAGATTTATTGTATTAAGGGTTGTTTTGTAATTAATCTACAACTCCTGAAAGCTCTGCTAGCTTTCTAATGCAGGAATAATATAGATCCTATGAATTAGGTGTGAAGGTTATGAAGTGAGGGTCAGTGTTCACAAAGCACAGCAACAAGTCCACTCTTCACCACACGCCTGGCAAAATGGGGAGTTTACAGCTCCTAGATCTCTGTAAAAGGACATAAACCCCATTTTTTTTATTGCAAATGTCACCCACCATTGCTAGAAGGAGCCAGTGATGTATCTGGACAGTTACGTCACTCAGATGAAGTTAAGGAAACATACCATGTTGCCCAGGTTCCATTAACACAGAACAGGGTCGCTTCACCTAAACCACCACATCACAGGAGCGAACAATTTCTCCAGGTCTGATTGAAAAAAAAAAAATTAGACAAAACTCAAAGAACATTCTAAAAAAATAGGAGAGTGACCTGTAAACATAAGTTTACAGGTAAACATCTAGGAATATCATCATTGTGTGTTGCTTGTTAGAATGCCAAGATACAAAGACTAAAATTCCATTAAGTTCACGCTTGCTTTTGCACATGTTAGCCTTTTACACAGTGCAAAACTCAAGCAAAGCGTATTTTAACAGGTTCAGTTTAGGAAGCATAAACAGTAAATACAGCCCTTCACTTTACAGTGGTTACACAGAAGTATAATCAATGCCTCTGAAACAATGTTGGCGTGACTTAGCACAGAAAGGAATCCACCTATTTCAAGACAGAAGCCAGAAATAGTATACTGGTAAGAAGCAGCACTTCTGCTTCATGGAATCAACATGTGCTCTAAGTCTCATACACATGTTCACCAACACAACCCAAACTCCCTTTTTGACTTCACGTTTTTAGCCTATTAATTTCTCCCCGGGAGCACCAGCTCTTTTCTAAGTGATGGCATTTCCTCCAGCCCCAGCCTCTCCCCAGGCCAGTGACCTCTCCAGACAACTGTAACAAACACAGCACAATACCAGGACAGGTCAGCAGCAAAGCACTGCCACACTGAGCTTTTGTGGCCAAACAATAACTCACAGATGCCCTCCCTCAAGCAGAGTCCGTCCTCTAGACTGCTACAAAGGTTCTGCAGTATTTGACGTGCACACAGCCCAAACCACTCAAGAAACTCAAAGCATATTTGGCTTTTATTGTATAAAGTAACAGCTAAATCAACAGAGTCACTGCTATAGATATAAAAATATATATGTAAATACAATTAAAAAAATATATGTTGCTTTATCTGAAGCTATCTAGGCGCATTAACAAATTCATGAAGTAGATAGTATATGTAAACAAATTTTCAAAGTCATACTGAGATGGTTAACTTTAAAAACTCATCCACGTTATCAACACAGGACTTCTTACTTAGCTGACAACCCTTGTTTTTACCAAAATAAATGCAAGCCTACACCAGGAACTATTAGATCAAAAATGTGATCTTCTTTTGTTTGTGAAACTACAACTTCAAAGTGATTTCTACTATACTGAGTTATTCCAAATTATTTGGAAAGAAGGCAGAATTTTATGGATCATAATTCTAATTCTTGTCTCTTTTAAATGGTAACTGTTATAGGAAAATCCATTGAGATATTTTTGATAGATAAATCAGCTAAATCCAGTTTCATCACTCAATTAAGATAACAATACCCTGAATCCTATTTGTCTGGTAATGCACTAATAGAACTGTTATTACGTAATAAGGGAGTGAGAGAGACTGAGCAATATGAGACACGTGGCAGAGTGACTTTTCAAGATTTCAAGTGAGAGCTGTCACTGTACTAAGCATGATGTCAACCCATTCAGCCTCATCTTCATCTTCAAAATACATAAAAAACCAGCTGTGCTTCACAGGTAAATAAAAATATCTTGCACTTTCTATCCTGCCTCAGAAACCCTCACCAAAATTTCCCGTCGACCTCTGCTTCATGCAAGTAACCCCACTGAAAGGATCCAGGGGATCCAGTGCCACAGTGCCTATATAGGGCGCTTCAGCACAACAAAACTGCAGTGGACATTTTGGGTCCATTTTTGGGCTCTAGCCATGCAGTGGAGATGTGGCAGCATCCATTGGTCAGACAAGGCGTTGGCTATTAAATTACATTTCCATTATCACCCGTTTTCAGTTTGTTAGGTGCGTTCACCGCTTCAGGTCACGTTGCACCACACATCAGCCTTCACCTGCCGTACGTGCCTGGGCAGCCAAACTGCTCCACCAGCCACCTGCTCGTGCTAGGCACACAGGCAGCCAAACAGCTCAAACTTGCCCCCTGCCCGTGTTTAGAGATAACCCAGTGACACGGACAGAGACAGCCTGGAGAAGGCTGAAAATGGAAGTCTCTGATAGATCACCGACTGCACGTGAGCTGTGCATCCCTGGGTTTGTATGTTAACTGCCTCGGGGTTTCAGAGAGAGCTAGAAAGATTCAAATGACAAGTATGCTCTCATCTGGTGAAAAATTCTCTTTGGAAGTAGAAGAGAATCCTGCTGAACTGACCACAATGCCTTGCCACCAAGACTTTGTAACAACATTGCACAATTTTCTCCAGCTGAGAGGAAAACTGTTTGGGAAAAGCTTCCAGTCACAGATTTTTAAAACCTCTGCAGGATCACTCATCCCAAAAAAACACAGAACTTATGAAAAGGCAATCTATTTGACCCAAAAAAATCAAACCTACCTATTAGCTAAACCTATACACATTAGAACTTTCAGCTTGCATAGAGTAACTAATAGACAGCAGGCTTCTCTCTTCTTAAATCCATCCAAATCCAGATCTTTTTCACAGAATAACATAAAATATTTCCACTTAAGAATAAACTGAAGAAACATTTCCTTTTATTTTTTTTGTCTTGGCTCAGCCCAAAGTAGTTCACCTCAAACAAGTCAAGTTTGTTCAAGCATATGGAAACAAACTTTCATAGATTTTAAGCAAACTTATCAGATAAAAGTGACATGACGTGATAAAAATATTTTTTCATTATTTATTACAAGCTGATCAAGATATATATATGTAATCTATAATATCTATATTTTATTCTAGATGATATCTAACATAGATACATTCCATCAATAAGATTTTAATGTCAGAAACATTCATTACACCCTGGCTCCTATAATCTGTTGGGAAATTACTCCTTCTAAGCTAATCGATAACAAATCTTACAGTGATAACACAACTGAAGCAGCGCACATGAAATAAATGGTCCAATCAACAGCAATCCCTCTTCAATAACTTATTAATACATCATCTCTACAAGCCACTTAACTTACAACTACAGGCATCATCCTGCAGGAGACAGAATAAGAAAACAATGCCAGTGAAATCATCTCAGTTGTTTTAATGACATGAACACCAGTGATTGCTCTGGGTAAGTCTAGGTGACATCATCAGCCAGTTATTAGCCTCCCTTTCCTAGACATCCACATTTTTTTTTAACTACTCTAGTTGCATTGGAAAGAGGTTTTTGGAAATATGAGCTTAGTGTTAGGGAACCAAAAAGGTCAGAGGCATAAAAACTGGTCCTACCAAGTTTTTTTTCTCTTGCAGAAAGGTCATGTTTTAACTTAGAAGCTCAGTTCGCTACTTAAACTGGGAGAAGCCTTACCTACCTCTCCCAACAAAATATGAACAGGAAGACTTAAAATAAAATACAATACTTCATTACACATCATCCTTTATCATTTAATTTTAGGCAGAAATACATGAGCAGAAGATGTTAAGAATTTTTAATTTTAAAGGCATGAAGAACTGTGGCGACCACCTAACCAGATCTGCTTGAGAATATGTGCAATGGTCCCCTGCAATTCTAACACCAAAAGGAATAAAATGCAGCTAAACTAGAAGCACCCCTCTTAGAAAGCAAATTCCTATTTAAAGACTGTAAGTAGTGATCAACAAATCACTTTGCTCAATAAATTACAGTAGCAGTTAATTAAAATGTGCCCCTTATGTTCCGTTTTCTTTGGCAGTCAACTTGTAGAGAGCAGATTTTGTTTTATCATACATTACATCCAGGCAAAGTTTCTAAGGTCTGGCAGTAATTTTTCTCTACACAAATTGATAGAAACTGGAGGCAACCTTCCTGGTACACTGCCTGATGCTTCTACACCATAAAAAAAGAAGGCACAAACATTACTTCTACTCCCATTTACACTCACGGCTGGTGCCTGGAAGGTTTGCAGTGCAGCTGCCATCACGTGTCACAGCTTGTGCCAACACATTTTTAATCATAACCATTACCTGCCCTGGCTGAGGTACTCCAGTCTGGGAATACCAACACATGCTGCCATCACACCTTCATTCTGTTGGGCAGACCTTTCTCTAACAAATATAAAAGCTCTTTAATTTTCTTCAGTTTTCTCTCCACACTGCACAAACACTTGATGAAACATATGTTGTTATTGTCTCCTTGATACTCTGAACTGACTGAACTCTGTAAACTCTCACAAAAGGAAAAAAAGGTCTTTGAGTGCAAGCAGGACAAAACAACCCTCTTGGTTTCTCACAGCCCAGCTTTTCCTATGGACCAGTTTTTCCTCCTCCCCACCCCCAAGTTAATACAGACTCCCACTGCTCAGGAGGAAAAGTATTTCACATTAGAGCTATTTTGTAGTTGGAATTTCTATATTTATAACACAACAGTAGAAACTCAAGTGCTCCAAGGCCTCTGGACTCACACATCTATCTCCTGGAATTACTTGTCATCAAGGTGTCAAACCCAGGAACATCAGTATGACAGTTTGTTAAAGCAGGCAAGTTAAAAGATTCTGCTAAGATAACACTTGAATGACTTATGAACCACTCATTTTAATATTTGATTTAAGTTCTAGTGAGTTGATTGCATGTGGAAGTGCAGGGCCTGACAATAAACAGAGTCGCTCACAGGGCAAAAGGACAGCATTTTGCTCCAAACCAAACTTGCAAAATCATGGCAGGTTGTCTCTTGCTCTGAAATTGTTTCACCTACAATTGATTGTCACCCACACTAGTCCTGGTCATCCACACAGGAATAGTCAAAATATGTGACAAGTCTGTGATGCACACATGCTTTTGTTTTGTACTATGGTTTTATTTGCAGATGTTTTGTGTGGTGTGTACCATGATGTGTATGCTTAATGGTGCAATAGGCTTACTAATAACAAATCTAAATTCTAGAATCAGCTACCATGAAAGAGGATATCTCATCTGGTGCTCTCAGCCTGCCACCATCTCTGTGACAGCTGCTACTCGCCTGGGAGGGTCTCACTTTTCTGGAAGAGCTGTTTGGAAGAGCACTTCAGGTTTGAGTCAGGGAAAAAAAGGCTGAGTTAGCCAAAGGGAACATGTGGGGAACATGGGGAACATGGCAAGTATGTGAAGTTTGGCAAGTGATAGATGGGATGTGCTCTAGGGCTGACATGTCTCATACCATGCAAGACCCTCAGCTCACACTATGGGCAGGTGTTTTTACGGGTGCTTGGGCCCTTCTTTCCCTTCAGACACTATTGCAATCCAGACACCAAAACACAGTATAGTGGCAAAAATAGGCAAGAATTAAGTGAAACTACCCACACATCTCTTCTTTACAAAGTGTACTCTCTGAGATTCCAAAAGAGCTTATAAAATTCTGGAGAAGTTAGGAATAACAAAAGGCATTTTAGGAGGTAGAACCCAAAATGAGTTACATTAATTAAAAAAAGGGATGCAGCAAGGATCTTTTCCCTGTCATTTATGCCCTTCCAGTCAGGCTTGATCCAGTCCAGCCTTTAGAAGGGTGATGATTAACACTCTGTTATGAGTTCCCATGGAGAAGTCAGTATTTTTCTAATTCTTGCAAGGCTGGCTTTGCTCTTTGCCTCTTGTACCATGGCTTTAGCCTCTGCCTGAGTCTCCCTGACCTACCCTGTACTCCACAGGTTTCTCCCACCAGCCACCAAAAGCTGTTCATGAAGGAAGAGCAACCTCCTCCTTTCAAAGGATCTTGTGAGCTGAAATTACAGAAGTCGAACAATGAAAACAGGCAAATATTTTGTCTGCTGTCTGGTCACCTCCTTTTCAAAGGGACGTAACTCAGTGCAATTACAGAGCAAACAAGTCAAAAACTCACTACCCATCACACGTACAACAAATGCAAACTAGACCCAAGTCCATAATATTCTCAGAGAGCAGTTTTAGGTATTTCTGCATTGTTTTATAGCAACATGGATAGGAAATGGAATTTATTTAGAAAGCTCACATCAGAAGCACAGTATTCTCAACTAAAAGCCTCAGGCTATATTTTGAATTTTTAAATATATAAACAAATACGACGAGCTTTGCTATTTAGAGAGAAGCAGAAGTAAACAGGGATCAGAACATGTAGGTAAGAACACAACTAAAGACAGACCAATCGAATTTATGGTGCAAAAAATCCATCCCAATTTCCGTTTTATGGTACAGTATAATTAATCGAAATTAAATATTGGGGAGAAAAAAGGAAGAAATCACAGAAAACAGATGGCTGGAGTTAGGTCAGTTGGTATTCCAAATAATGTGTTTGTAAAATTCAATTTCTTTGAAAGCAGTCAGCTCCTGACAGGTTGGGAATTTTTTTTTTTTTAACACAACAGGATTTTTCTAATAAAAATTACTCTGCTTATTATTTTGTGACTGCTTGACAGAAAATAAAGCTCATTACAAGCAGATTATACTGCAATTAAAACTAACAACTTTTGCAAAGCATGGATTAGGACCTGCACCGCTGAACTCTGAGGGAGAGAGATTTGCCTCAGACGAGTGGATTAACATGCTTCAGTAAGTCTACTCTTGTTTGTGAGGCAGTGGCTGATATTTCCTGCAGTCAGACCCTGCGTGACCTTTGGAAAATTGCATACAGTTAAAAGACTTGCCTCTGCACTGTAGATTTCTAAAGCAACATTTTTCACTGTCATAATGCAAATCCAGTGTCAAGCTGAACGTTCCAGGCTGTGTTCAGTTATTGGACTCTTAAATCACAGAACTGTGGCCACAGGTCCTCCACTTGAACAGCACATTGGTCTGTCTGAGATCAGGCAGCGACTGCATGGACACCAAAAATTTGTGGGCAAGCAGGCAAATAGCACAGACCCATTTGCTGCTTCCTATATATTTCTGCTTGGGATCTTCTGCTTCCTGAAACTGTTAAAGCACAGGACAGACTGTATCTCCCCCCCCCCCAAAATGTATTTCACCCAAAACATCCCAATTACAGCACAAGAGACGACATCCTTGAAGAGATGGTTTTGCACTGAGGAATTTGTGAATCATCAAGAAGAAAGGTGAGTTCTGCTGAATATATAATGCCAACTTTGACAGGAAATCTATGGCTCCTGTAAGAGGCAGAGTATCAAATTAGCAAAGACAGAACAGTTCCAGAAAACTGCAGCTCAGCAGTTAACTTCAGCAAGTGATAAACTTGGCTTAAGTGACCTGAAGATTTCACCTCCTGAGCCACCTTTACATCAGTGAAAGAACAAGAGTGATTAGGAGGCATGACTCTCCCTGACTGCCACATAACTAAGTGAGACTATGATGGGACAAACCCATCTGGTTGTGTTGGACCTGTTCTTACATCAGGTTAAATAGGGTGGCACTTCAAAATAGGGTGCTGGAATGTCCATGCACCTCTTGACCTCCATTTTTAAAAGTCAGCAGTCAGCAAGGGCGTGGGTCTGCCTCCACCTTCATAATACAGCCTAAAAAAATACTCATGATGAGAGGAATTTCAACAGCCCCTTCTGTCTATGTGACCATTACAAAGAAAGGACACTGGCAGCTCAGACAACGTTGGTATCCAGCCCCTGTGTACGTCACCTCATAGCACACAGATGTCTCCATGAGTTCTGCAGCTACAGAAATGACAGCCTTTCTCTTCCACTCTGCAGCCTGTGAACAGATTCACTCACCTTTTAAGTATTAATGTAGTGCTCTGCCCACCTCATGAAAGCAATTTTCCTGTCCTGAGTTAGATGGGGCCTTGGCAAGCCAGCTAGTACAAGATTTTGCAACTCCTACCAGTGCCGTTTATCTCTGTTCTAGAAAGTGCTCTCTGACTGAGAGCTTTCTGGTGAGCTGGCAAAACCCAAACTGCCAAAAATAATTTTCCCCCAAGGGCACAGTCCACTTTGACACATTTTGTACTTAGAAAAAAGTAACAAGTGTTTCAGAACTGCCACCGATTCCTAAAGGGTTGGGTTGCTATTAAAGCACCAGCCTCAGATTTCAGCTTGACATCCCTTGTTTTTAAATAATTTGCCTTGAAAGAGTATTATTTAAGTGAATAACAATATAACACAACTTAAGTATATATATATATATAGATCTATGTATACATACACATCATATATTAACCTCAGGATAGTTTAGGGCTGAAGCAGTGAGATACCAGGAACAATTATTAGAATTGCAGGATTTTTAGGAATCTAGAAAGAGGAGAAATAAGAAATAAAATATTAAGTTTTAGAACAACTTACAGAAGGTGTGATTCATTTCATACAGTATAAGTTGTCTCTGCTTTCAGCCATTAAAGTGGATAGAAAAGCACAGACCAGGAAAACTAACCCAAGAGATCTTCAAGGGGACTTTGGGAA
The DNA here is from genome assembly GCF_003031625.1 of Empidonax traillii. Classification (NCBI taxonomy): domain Eukaryota; kingdom Metazoa; phylum Chordata; class Aves; order Passeriformes; family Tyrannidae; genus Empidonax; species Empidonax traillii. The sequence continues at coordinate 18,771 of NW_020957130.1, read as the reverse complement.
TCCTCAGGGAGCAATGTCCCATCACAGTACCTCCTGACCTCTAAATCCTGCCTGGCGTGCCTCGAATGCCCTCAGGCTTTCATGCCAGTTAAGTCAAAGATTTGTATGCTGTTTGTGCATTTAATCCTGAGCTCTCCATTTCCCAAAGGAAGGTCTTAATTTTCCTCATGTCATTACAGCTCAAACGCAGTGAGTTATGAAGTTTAGAGGCTAAGGAAGGAAATGATTGGTCAGCCTAACAGGCTCCAGTCTTCCACTTAGGATGCAGTGGCACTTCAGTGCATTGAGGAGGCTGGAATAGTTGTTCAGTTTTAGTGCCCAGGAAAACCTGACTGTGGCATTGATCACTAATTTATAGTTACCCAGACCCAGCCCCTACCTTATTGGTACTGTAAAGGTGTTTCAGTTTCTCAAACAATTCTCCAGCTCTTTGTGATTCATAGTATGGTACAACTATGACTGAAGGGCAACTGATACACCAGCTAGCCCCAGCACCCCTGAAAGTTTAATGATTAAATATATAGTATGTTCTTACTTTCATGTATTTTATGCAGCCAAGGACAAAACCCTAAAAGACTTTCCCTTGTAAGCTCACCAACACCTACTCAAACTTCAGTGTTCACAGTCTGGAAAAAAAGCAGTCATTAAATTGTGTTTATTTATGGAAGATTTTCCTAGGTGCTAGGGAACGCACTCTCCTTCCTCCAAGTTTTTTACTGAATAACTTTTTGAATAATCTTTTATGCACTGGGGTATTGAAATATTAAGCTCTGACAAAAAGAAGACTTCATGGAAAAACTCAAATTAGAATCATCTCTTTTTAATGAGCCAAGTCTATGGCTGTTTCTTGTAGTTTTCCATAGTGAAAGAACTGAGTTTTTGGATAAGGTGAGAAGCAATCAGAAGTGTCAGCAGAAAGAACACACTTTCTCCTACCTGCTGTGTCAGTCTAATTCTAGAAACTCATACATTTCTCAGTACTCTCAGGAAAAGAAACCAAGTGGATTATTACTTACTGTCACTGAATTACTAACATCACCTCTATGTGCAAACACGGAGAAGGTCTCCCAGTGCCAAAATGCTTATACACCAAAGCACATGGAAGTATTCAAGAACAATGAAACCCTAGAGAGTTCCTGGCTTTATATCATCATCTACAAGTGAGATATTGTATTGTCTTCAATAAAAGAGAAGAATAACCAATCTCAATAATACCCTGTTCACTAATCAGAAAATAGGTTCACCCCTTAAACTCACCCTCTCTTCTGCAGACTTCCTTTACATGATATTCTGTCTTCCATACACTTAAACAAAAGTCTCTACCCTTTGAATTTTATTGGTGGATTTTTTGGCCTAAAGGGCCCATCTGACCTAAAACTATTATTTTCTAGATAGTCTAGATAGTCTATTTTTTTCATAGAATCAAGTCATATACATGTAAGTACTGAAACCTGCATATGGACACAACTGTGGATTAATGGGAAATGTTTGCAGTCCTCTCTTTTCCCCATTTCACTGTCCAGTGTGCAAGGAAAGTGCTTGTATAACATAATACAGATTCACAGATACTCAACTTCCTCCTTAACAGGATAGGGCAATAAGGAATAGTCTTACCAGTCTTTCCCCCTCCCATGTTTCAGGGTCTATAAGCTGACATGCATCCTAGTGCAGGATGATTAATCATCCAAATGTCAGGAAACAGTAAAATGTGTAACTATGCATATGCAACCTCCCCTCTGAATGTACTGCATGCCTATGCATAAATATAGAGGTAGCATCGCAAACTGAAATAAAATAACATGATTACAGACTATCAGCTAATGCTGAACAATCCACTCTTTGCTCTATTTTTCATTAAAAATTCATAATCTACCTTTTTAGACAAAAAGGAATTGGAGAAAAAAAAAAAAAAAAAGAGCATCCTAGAAAACTTCGTTTGCAGTCTTTGAAGATCTGCAAAGTCAGTGTCTAACATAAACTCCATAATCTGGGACTACAGGGCTACATCATCCTGCCAGAATGTCCTGTTCTAATGTGGGAACCTCGAAGAAGGACTTACTGTTTGTCCACACATCAAATTACAGAGCTGAGTGAAGCTGCTCTGAGATACAGTGAGCTGTTTTTCTAAAGATCAGAGCACAGCTGTGATGGAAGCTCTGAGTAGCAGAGGGCAGTCTACACAGCCTGCCTGCGAGGTAATCAGAGCCCGTCAATAAAACCAGTACCCTGCCTGACTCATCCCTATTCTCCATCCCCATGGTCTGGTTTGCAGATACTTTGTATTCCCTGAATGGCCTCGCTGCTTGAGCTACTCTGGCACAGAGTTAACAAAACTCAAACATGAGCTCACGCAGCTCTGTCTTTATAAAGGGAGGGAAGGAAGAAGCAGAACGAAGGAAGTGCAGACAATGCTGTTGCTTTACCGTGGGCCTTTCTCAAAGCTATTGATTTTCTGTCGTAGCTTTTTACTGAAATCACAGCGTGGCCTTCTGGCTGACTGAGATGCATTTTTGTGTACACATACTCCCTGGTGTCTCTGTATTATCACATTATCCTCACATGCCAATTCTCAGCATCCCTGTCACTACTAGAAGCTGACACATAGGTTTCCTTTATAAAAACATAAAACTGCAATAAATTCCAGTCCAGCTTGAACTAAAATCCATTGTTGCTGATTCTTATTCATAGTACCTTATTCCCAGCATCCAAATTCTCCCTCTCCTTGTTTTTCTGTCTTTGAGAGGAAATGCTGTTTTCTGAGAAGCTGTGCTAAAGCTCTAATTAACATGTATTGCACTAAGCAAAAAGCACTCCACCAAACAGGCCTGCTTTAAGCCTATTTTTAAATCATATTACATTCAAGGCATGCTCCCTCAGTTGTGTAGGCCCACACAGTCACTTAGGACTTACAGCCTCAATTGCCGGCTGTATCCCAACTTTCCCTCCCTTCTGTCTTATTCTATACCCATGGAGACAACAAACGAGCTATTTCCACAATCAAGAGAGGCTCCTTGCTGAGTCAAAAGAATTAGCCCCAGTTAGAGAGGAAAATACTCTCAGACACAGGTGTGCAAGTCACATCATAATTACAGTCAAAATAGATGGCCTGCAAATTGCAGTGTATTTGTAATTAACAGTGCTCTATAATGAAGACCACTCTGTGAGCTATTACAATCTAATAATGCCTCATAGCTGCATGAACAGAGCTTTATTTCACTGAGAAAATGTGGATTGAATATTCACAGAAGTAATCCACCCTCCAGTGCAAGATCCTCAAGTCACAGATGAAACTGTGGGTTTATTCAAATATCAATCAAATTAAATTTGTTCTTAAACACTACTTTACCACAGAGGTTTAAGCCAAGATAATGGGAGCTGTGCCATGGAAACCTTTTCTGGAATCTGATGAGATGAGTCTGCAGGTCCTGAGGGAACCAGAGGATGAAGTGGCTAAGCCAGAATCCATCATATTTGAGAAGTCACGGCAAAGTGAGTCAGTGAAGTTCTCACTGACTGGAAAAGGGAAAACTTAACCCCCATTTTTAAAAGAGGGGGAAAAAAGGGAAAACCTGGGAAACTACAGGCTGCTCAGTCTCACCTTGGTGCTCAGCAAGATCACGAAGGAGATCTCCTAGAAACTATGCTAAAATACATGGCAAATAAGGAGGTAACTGGTGACAGCCAACAGGTCTTCACTAATCTGGTGTCCTTCGTGGTGGGGTTTCAGTGTTGGTGGATAAGGGAAGAGCAACTGCTATCATCTAAGTGGATTTGTGCAAAGCATTTGACACTGTCTTGAATGACATCCTTGTGTCTAAACCGGAGAGACAAGGGTTTGACATGTGGACCACTAGGTGGATGAGGAATTGGCTGGATGGTTACACTCAAAGAGTTTTGTCTTATTCAATGAAATAATTAAATAGAAATAAACCCAGCAAATCTTTCAGGCAAGAAGGAAAGGTATTATACAGTGGATAGCATCCCGTTTCATATAATCAAAAAAGAAAAATATATTTAAAAACAACCCTCTCTTACTTTACAAAGTTGAATTTTGGACTTTGGGCTTTCTTCCAGATCTGTAATGTCTCGAAGGCATTAACTAACCTTTGTATCTCAGAAATCATAAGTTTTACTGAATATGTTCCATCAGACATCTCCTCTATCTCCAATGGTTGGTAAGTTGCTACGTGTTAAAATTGCTTAAGAAAAACCTCAGGGAGTATAAGCAAAATCAAGACTGGAAAAGATGACAAATTTTCTGTTTGATATCCTAGATATCAAAACAATGATAAAATCTTTGGCAAATAAGCAACTTGCAGATCAGATAACGTCTTGTTTAAGGACCTGATCATTTACCCTTTTCTCCTCTTTTTCAAAAGAAATCAGCTTCCTTCCACCCCATGAAAGCATGCTATTCACACTTTCTCTCATAGCATTAAACTTTCCCTTTGCACCACCTCTAAATTAAACCTGACTTATTTCTGAAGTGGAGAATTGACTGAAGATCAACAGCAGTCATCATAACCTGAGTCAAACACATCCCGTGCAAATCTCAACTCGCCTTGAAAGACTTTAACCTGAAGTTATATTCATCAATTGTTAATTTTCTTTGTGAAAAAGTACCACCTAAGGAATCTGTACTCTGTGGTAACATATAAAGGTTCCTACTGCACAAGATCATCCAAAATGTTAAAGAAGGAAGACATTTAAATCTATGAGAGGGTTCTCATAGGCAAAAAAAAAAAAAAAAAAGAGAGAGAAAAAAGAAAGATGCATGTGTTCAAAAGAGAATCCAAGAGAAAATCCAAACATTATGGGAAATAACCAAGATAAAATTAATATATTGGCTGTTTCAGAGGGTTGGCTAGTATAGGAGATGTGACCAGGTCTTGAAAACTCGCATCATCTAATATTTTTGTGGCTTCTTAAACACCTTCCTTTGTGTCTGCTTACAACAAGCCTCTTCAGTTTCGGATGAATACTAAAACACTGACAAGTATTTTTTTAATACATCGACAGAGGAGGAAGCATCTCCACCCCTCTACCACTGCAGCATTCACAAGGCAGAGTCCTCCTGTGAACAGTGAGCAGGGACAGATGGGGTAACAGCACTAGAGATGCCAAAGCCCTCAGTCAGTGACACCTGTACAAGCTTTGAGCTTGCTTTCAGGGGCCCTACAGTAATCACAGAGAGGACTCCTTATTCCTGAAAACAGGGAAGTGTCTCAGCAAACTCCTCCTCTCCCTAACTCGGTTTGGAGTCAATCTTAAGGGTCTTTTCCAGCTTAAACAATTCTATGATAAATGGCAAAAAGCACAAGAGGCACAGCTGCAGCAGCCAGTACAGATTTTATCTCAGAGTTTATAAGTCACTTTGCAGAAAGTGTGAAGCACTTCAAAACTCTTCTGGTGCCAGAGAATCACCATTAACGTCACTCTTTAATACATCCATGGTTAACAGAACTGAGGGAATTTCAGTGTAATGATGTTAGATATTTGCTCCTTTCAAATTCAGATGTTATTCTGATGAGGTCAGGCCCTAACTGTACAAGGACACAGAGACCTGCAGAATAATGATAAAAACATGCCCCGATTTCTTAAGAAAGGATTATAACAATGATTAGCATTTGTATCACACTTAGTGTCAAAGTATCCCCAGTGCTTTCCAAAGCACATCCCTGGGCTCTGCCCCACGGTGGATATCCAGCAGTCCTGGAGCTCAGCAGCATAACTGCTTTATGCACCAGCCCTTCATCCTCCTTCAGAGGCAGCACTGGCAGAGCCAGGCAGACCAGATTGAGTGGTCAGAGGACAATATTGCTGCATTTATGGAGCAAGCAAATCCAACAGTTCTGAGAGCTCCCGAGGCTTTCTCCCTGCCTTCTGTAGGAGCGACTTCCTAAGCCCTGTCCCTTTGGCAGTACAAGAATATCCCTGCTGGAGCAACGTAAGTCACCCAGGGCCACAGAATGCCCCAGTCCTAATCAGCTTTGCTCACAGCTCATTGTGAAGGAAGACAAAATATGACAGGGATGAAGGAAAGAAAACCTGGCTTATCTATACTGATTTTGGTGGTGTTCCGACAATTCATGTCAACCCAAAAATCTTGGCCAAAATAGTTTTAAATGGTAGCACGAAGTTAAAAGGAAAATGTGGTGTCTCACCATAGTGAGGGATTAGTTTTGTCAGAACAAAACCTCCTATTGCTGACTTAATGACTTGGCAAAAGCACTGTAAATAGAGGCAACACTGAATCTGCCAATTCCCAGCTTGTCAAGCTCCTCAACAACCAACAAACCACGAAAGTAATTACAGACAGTTAAAATGCAAAGAGCAGGAGGCCATTTTCTAAAAGGCACAATTACTGTGTCCCTAGAGGCTGGATTTAAGTCTACACCCTGAATTCATTTCCATTCATTTCCATCTGAAATTTGTTTGGCTTTCCCAAGATGTAGGTTTGAGGTGTTTCCAATTTATCTGAGACTTCATCATGAAGGAACTTGCAGTGCATACTTCAGTGATGTGGTTAAGTCCCTCATCCCCATGACATTTGGCAATAGCCAGGTTTCTGTGAGACAGGCTTCTAATCAGCTCAAAATTAAGACCTTCTTTTCAGTATCTTTATTTACAGTATCAATGGGTCTTGTTTGTCTCAAGAAACAAACTATTTATTTGTAGGGGCATGCTGAGAAACCTATGCACCTCTTGGTTCCAAGGCCTAAAGATGCTCCTGAGAATATTTGATCTTGTTTCCTGTATAAAAATGATACTAATTTCACCATGTGTCCACAAGTTCTTATATTCCTCAGAACATTTCTTGATTTCTGAATAGAAGCACACACAGACATTCAGCATGGAAGCAAGTTTGAATCCAGCTACATATATGTTGTAACAACAACAGAGGGGAAAAAATTAAATGTTACAACCCTTTTCACATTGCCCGTGCAGTGCAACAAGTGTCGAGCTTGTGGGAATGCTCTTGTTCTCAGAAAACAAGAGATGATAATCATCCAAAAAATAGCAAAGAAAGGAAATAACTATCCTTTTGACTGTTGGCTAGAAAGCCTACAGTGGGGAAGCACTAGCTCCTGTTTGGATTTGCATGCAGCAACATCTGTGTTTGCAGTTCCTCTCTGTCCCAGCACAACTCCTGACTCAGCTGCCATCCTGTAACTGTGCTGCTCAACGCTCTGAGAGCTGCTCACTGCTGGGCATTCACACCATTTAACCATCAAACATTTAGGCAGGTTCCTAAAATGGGTTCTCTGTATTACCCTCCAGAAGCCTTATTTTTCTTCAGGGAGCCCAGGTTCTTAGGAATTATTCTAAGAATATCCTCTATTGTTTCACTTTTCTGTCTCTTGGGTATAATATGTACCATTCTTTCACAGTGGATAATTTATTCAGAGGCATTTTCCAAGTCAGAGGAGCTACTCTCAGCCCCAGCTCAGCTTGGTAAATTTGCCCTATGCAGAACAGCAAATACAGAGAGGACAAAGCTGAGGAGTGTTCAGCTGCAATAGTAAAGCACAGTCTGAGGCCACACAAACTCCTCAGCCTCACTAGAACAAAAAGAGTTTAAATTTGATGAGGAGGAGCTCTTCTATAAATCTGGGAACAGAAGGTACCTATGCGTGCCGTACTTTCCTCTATGGTTTTCCCAAGGTCACAGAGGAGCCCAGGCAGATGCTGATTTGGAGAAGTCCAGACTGTTTCTGCCAGTTGTGAACAGGAACAGGGCTGAGCAGGGCAGCAACCACATCCCACAGCTGTGCTCATGGGAACACTCGCACAGCACACCGACCACAGACCCTCCTGGATCATCTACGGAAATAACAAGGCCGTTCTCAGGGATCACCAGGAATCACAGCGCCAAGGAAAATCACACACCCTCACAGTGCAAACTGCTTTGGGCCCAGACAACACAGTGGATCATAACCAAGGTCAGCAATGTTTTAATACTTTCTCGTTTCCTGCTTCAGTACACAGAAGTACCTGAAGTTCCTGTAAGACCTGTTGTTTCCTGACGTTCTCGAGACACAACCAGAAATCAAAAATTTCCAGTTGCTGTTTAGGTTCTTGAGGTTAAATACTCAAGATTTAACTTCCTAGAGTATATTTGCACACTTCACTAAAAAAACTCCAAAGGTAGATTTATGTCAGATGAGCATTTACAGTTTCTTTCTTCCCCTCATGCCTCCTTACCACAGACGTACCAAGCGCCTTTTTGAGAAACTGGTGCTTTGTGTAACAGTTGTAAAGAATATCGCTAAAAAAGCAGTCTTCATTATTCACAAAAGACTACATAAGTTACCAGGCTGGTATTTCAATCTTCCAGTGTTATTTTCTGCCAGGAATATACAAGTTAATATGACCTTTTACAGCATCTGCCCTTAAGATGCCTCCAAGCTACGATGGGATTACAAAATTTGAAATCTGCTGAGGCAGATCAAACATTTCCTATTAGAATGACCTGAAAAATACAGAGTATACCCACATATTCCCTAGAAATTCTCATTCAGTAGGTTTCAGCTTTTTTTTCTCCCTCTCTGCTGATTCGCAGACCCTTAAGCATTTCCCTCTGGATCCCCCAATGTCAGCATAAAAATAATATTCTTGGCTTTCTTAATTACCTTTCTCAGATCTCTTAGAAGCAGCTAATATACCTCCAGGGATCCATAGAGAATAATCTGAAAATGATGAGTTAATAACCTCGTAAGGACAGGCCCTTAAGTGATTGCCTTTCAAAGAAGGACACACTTTAATAACACTGCATATATTATATACTAGTTGCCCATTCTTCTATCTTGCATAACAGAAATAACAACTGCAATCTGTGTAATCCTTTGAAACTACGTTTGTTTAAACTGACACAAAACCTGCCCAGAGCACACTGGGGAAGTCGGGGTCAGCAGAAGGGTGAATCCCGGGCTCAGTAATTACACACAGCTACTGTATGCAAAGCAGACTTGATGGTAACATTTATTTTTACACCGCAGCTCCCTCGGTGGGGAGGGTTACAAAATGCTCCATGCAGAGCCAATCACTCACAGTTCAAGCAACCAGGGATGGCGCTGAATGAAACCTCATTTCGAAAGGAAAGTAATATAGATTTTAGTACTGGAACTTTTAATGGTAATGCACACTGGAGAGAAATAGCACTTAGAAAAATGTACTAATGATACTGTCTTTTCAATAGAGACATCAGAGCAATGATTTCTATGGCTCTTTTGATCCTGGACTCTGAAGGTGAAATTATCTGTTCAGGAGCAGATGCATAAGTTTTTATGAGGCTCTCATTAGCCTTAGCTTGAAACTTTCAGTGGTGCACGTGCTTTTGCTAGACACAATTTAGAGGTAAATTTGAGGAAGATGAAGTCTATTAAAAAACAACAAACTTCAAAACCAACTGTTCCACTCAGGGTGGTTTGGGTTTTTTTTATCTGAATGCTCATCATATAACTCAGAACCATTCTCAAAGCCCAAGGAACACTCACTTAGAAGGTCTTGTAAAGTATATTGCAGGCAAACACAACCCTGGTTTGTAAAATCAGATCTAGGTAACAAACTTGGCCAACAGGCATCACTCAGGGTAACTTTCTCTGAAATGCTGGGACATGGACCTGTGGGGAGGGGGTAGGGGGGAGGGGAAGAATTCAAGACAACTTCTTAAGATTGTGCAGAAAAACATATTTCCAGGTGTTTATCCACAGCACCAAATGCCCAGTTCTCAAGGTAACAGCCTGGTGGTAACTTTACCACCTCAGCAAGCAGGTAAAACAGTGTCAGTGCTCTTTTAAGCCTCAGTCCTACTTGAGAGCATGAAATCTTTGACAAACCTGGTCCTTGTTGACGAAACAAATAAGCTATGTAGTGCTGGCTGTAACCTGCAGCCGAAATGAGTGCTTAAATTATATACAGAACAAACTCAAACACCATCCATGCTTCACAGGGTTCTCAAGAAGGTATTTAAAGATATCTGTGAACAATTTGCAAAGTGAAAAAATCCAAACCTGTTTCAAAAGTTCTTTGCCTCAGGCACCAGCTCTATCTCTACATTAAGTTTTCATACACAGAGCTAGAGAGCAGATGTCCAGTGTGAGCAGAGAATTTTCAGTGAAGGTGGTTCAGTCTCTCAGTCATAGGTTTGTGTGAGCAGCATGTGCTGTGTTCAACAGAAACATCCAAAGCCCAAAGATCAGCATTGCTTAACCATTTCACATTAAAAAGATGAGGAAGAAATACAGACAGTATAGGAGCTCACTGAATGATGCTGTTAACTGGCAAGTCATCTGTCAACCTGCCACTGGGCTGCCCACTGGAGATCAACACAAATCTGCTCATCAGCTGCTGGATCTGAATGACAGCAGGAGGTGGCTGGCATTTAGTTCCCCATGAAATAAGCTCAAAGTATTTAAACTTTCAGGACTTACTTTCCAACAGCCCACTGGCCCCTTCCCTTCACAGCAGAGACCGTGTGGCAGCAATCATGTATTCTGTGATACGTTTCATCATCAAAAGGCTGCTGCCACCAAGGGCTCTCCCTCTTCAAACCAGCACAGCAGGTTCTCTCTTCGTCTGCAGTTCTGCAGCAGCTCTACCCAAGGCTGCATTAGCACAGACAGTGAGGGTAAGAGAGGAAGTGTAAGCTCTTGCACCACAACTCTCAGCATTCACAGCTGTGCTATTGCACCAGGGGTAGCTGAGCAGGGGAATAGTTTCAGAAGGCTGCCAGTCTAGGCAAGGCTGTAATGAAGGGACTCTCACCATTGATGTTTTATTATGCAAGAGGCAGTTTTATCGAGGCTTGGTTGCCATCACTATCACAGTGATAGGCAGGAACACAGGAGACCTCAGCTGTAATCAGCTTTCCCTTACACTGAAGAATACCACGCAGAGCAAATAAATACAAACCATCCTCTGCTCAGGGCTATCTGACATCTGCTCATGGCAATAATGCTTCTCAAAGACATTCATGATTACTAGATTTACCTTTTCTTCCTGTCCATCAACCTGTATTTTTTCTAAGCTTAAACAGTGAGGAAGGGGGAAGAGGGATAATAAAAGAAGGGAAAGGGAAGTTTTGAGCTTGAAGGCTGAGCTAATTTCTCTCCAAATGACAGTCTCCTTCATAACACTGAACACAACACACAAATAGCAGGTTTGTAACATTCTACCAGTGGCACACAAAATATGCCAAAAGTTTCAGTTCCATTAACAAAGATTGATATTTAACAAATAAAAAAAAAAAAAAAAGGAGCTTCATCTGAGGAGTACTTCTCAGCAGGAAAGGAAATGTTCCAGTGGTTTCCCTGGCTATTCAGACACCTGAAAAAGACCTGTTTTCACAGTCCTTTTGTGAAAACCTGAACACCTTTTGCTCTGTACTGCACATCATGTTAGCTGAAATTAATACTTTTGCCTTTCAACTTTTTCGATTGGCTGAATTCTGACTTTCCAAGCATCACTTCTGTTTGCAATTTTAACTTGGCTATAATGGAGATGGAAATAGTGCAGAGTGTTTCAAGCTGCCTGGCTCTGAAGGAACAGAAAGGATGTAATCTCAGAGGTGGGAAAGAAGAGAAAAAGAAATGCTTTGTTGTAACACACTGCTCCTTGTTCAAAGGGCCGTGCGGCAGCTCAGAGTTTTGACAACACAGCTGCGTTTATACATCCTTGTGATGAGAGTTCCCATCAGCTCAAACCTGGCATTAATCCTGACTGGCAATTCATTACTTACTGTAATGTAGAAGCACTTTTTAAACCATAGCAGTTCCTCTTGAATGTTATCTTTCCTCTCTACCCTGAGCAAGCCAAGTAGCTGACGTGCCTAAGTGGAGATGTCACTGCTGAGCTCTGGGGCTGCTTTCCCCAGCTGGTGCAAAGGAATAGCCTGCTTATTCCAAACAGGGACCTGAAATAGGTGCTCTAAACTGTATTCTCTCCCCCATCCACTACAGAGATAGCCAAGATATGTAAAATGAATAATGAAGAAACAAAAGCATAAAGCGGGGCTCCATTCAAGAATTAATGTGCTCATTTTAATGCAACAAGCTCAATCTTCCCTATTTACAGCCTAAATCTTCTCCTTTAACACAGACAGTAGAGGGATAACACTGCCACTGCTTCCTTCGTGGTAAGCAGACAGGTGCATGCTGCTTGTTGGAGTTAAAAAATGAGCCTCCTAATGGGATAATATAGTTTAGATTATATTAGGTACAGAAAAATTGAGATGAGAAAGCCTCGAGGGCATAAATATTAGGAAATGTTGGGCTGATTACTACGAAGTGCTGAGTATCCACAGTTCCAGACGAAGTCACTGGGTGTTACATGTGCTTTATAACATGATCATTACCGTCTTTTCACAAATAATGAACGAAAGGTAGATTTTCATACAACTACACATCCAAGTTTCTTTCACTGAGTAATTTTTAGATATAAATTTTAAAAATATGCAGCTCATAATTCTACACATTTATACCCCCATGAGTGCACAGAGCAGCACAATTATTTATAATCCATATATAGAATGCAGAAATCACGTAGCACTCAATGAACATGAACTACTGGATATTCATACAAAGAAACAACATTACAGAGACACTTCTTGAAGGAAGATCAATTCTCTTGACCAACATAATGGAAAGAAACTTAGGGCTAATGAAAAGATCAATCAAAGAAAATTCAAAGACTTCCAGGTATTTCTCAAATGAGAGATTAGGGGGAAAGTGCTTTTTGTCACTGAGATTTTCCAGTGTGTGTCTGAGGGACCAGAGCACTCCACAGTTTAACAGGACGTGTTCTGGCAGTGGATAAACAGAGGATCCTGCAGTACCAGCTGCATCTACCAGTGGGCTTGGCAGCCTGAACTACTACCATTTTAGTGAAAGTGAAGGTACTGCAGTAAAGGAGCAAGATAAAAACTTGGCAACCAAGAGCATTCCTGAAAAACCTTTGCACCTTTGCCAAGGGAACATCTCTGCTGGTATCATCTCAGACAGGAGCCCAGAGCTAACAGGATGAAGGGCAAAAGGCAGGAGCCCTAGTAGAAAGTCCATCAGCGATACTTTAAGTAACTTGAACTGTGAGCCAAGAAATGAATAAATTATAACATCAAAGTCTGCTCTCATGTAAGTGACAGACTGCTAAATTAATACTTATTTTATGTTGGGGGAGCTCATTACCTGCAGAAATGTTTATCTGATCTCTAGAAGAAAAAAATGTGCCTTCTTTTTTTTTTTTTAATTACTGTTATTGGCATTTCTATTGACAGGGGAAAATACAGAACCACATAAAACTGCCCAAATCACAACATAACACTTCAATGTGCCCATCAGCTAATGTTAATCTATAATTGAACACCATGTAGGTACTCAGAAAATCCATTAATCTATATAGATTGTTCCTTCAGGATCAGTGCTTCAGGTTACTTTATATAAGGAAAGGCATTCAAGGTCTAGGGCACTGTTAAAAAAAAAACCACCATGGATCTTCAGAAATACTCACTAGACATTTCAGGAAAGACATCTGACAATTAGAATGCTTGATAACTTCAAAAAGAATACACTCACTGAAGATGTCCACCATAGAAAATGTCTGCAAAGACATAAAAGGACTTGATTGACTTTGAAAATCAGTCAAAATTTGTTCAAAATTGTGATCATGAGGTTTAACCCCAGCCATTTCTTTTCCTTACACAGATGGCCCTTCTGTTCAATTGTGAAACAAGTTTGGCAAGGAAGGCAAATATATTAATTCTCTAACGGTTTTTAATATTATTTGCTAACTGTCTCTACTTACCAAATCAAAATTGTGGGGCCAAAAAATTGAGACAAAACCATGAAAATCACAATTGAAATCAAAAAAAAGGAAGATTTATATCTCCATTAGAGAGGTATTACTGTTACTTCCTCTGAGTCAAAATGCTTTGTTGTGAAGAACCACAACTTACATCTACTTTTGAAACAAAACCCCAAGCGTGCCCTGATGATAAGCAAAATATCAGAATGGGTTCAGTGTTATGTTCAAACCAAAAACTATTGGCACAATTCAGGACAGAGAGAAATGCTCTGCAACACAGTAGTAGTCTTTATATTTATTGAAAAACACATTTCTTTGCAATACTACACTGTAAGCCAATTGTTATCTTTCTCAAAGACTCATAATCTCACAAGTATTAGTTTCCTCCAGTGGCCCCAGTTGCTCATATGGATTTTTGCACATACAGTACTTTCTCTATTTTGTAAGAAGCTGGAGATGAAAAGTCTTTTGAAATCTTTTCACTGCCAGAAAAAGATGAGAGCACGAGCTTGGCAACACACAGAGGGAAAAAAAAAACTTGTTTGAGGACACGGAGAATCATGTCCATGCGTGGCAGCAATCCAGCAGAGACTTTATTAATGGCAACATACAGGTTATGGTTGTGCAGCTGAGGACAGAGCGCTCCAGTGTGTGCACACTCATGGTGATTGGGAAGAGTCTTTCCCAGCACATCAGTCAGCTCTGGCTGTGAATTGTGAGCTGCTTGTTATGATGGATGGTTCAGGCTCACTAAGACAAGAGCATGAGGTGGCCAACCCGACCTGGAGATCATCTGAGCAACTGTCCTAAGTAATGTGTCTCCTGCATGAAGAAGAACTGGAGCAAGTTCTCTTGCATTAAGATTTCAATAAAGCTTAATGAAAACAGTTTTCCAGTGTAAGCAAAGAGATGATAGCAAATCACTACCTGCCTCACAGATCTGCTGAGAACTTGGGGATAAGGACTGATAAGCAGACAGACTTTATTTTCCTTATTAGCAGAAAGAGGAAACAAGGCAAATTGGAAAGGTGATATGCCTGAAAAGGGAATCATGTTTTGAATGCCTCGAGGACAGGCTCCATGAGAGCCCTCAGAATTGGCACTCTGAGTTAAAGGAAACTCAGATTATTAGTTTGCTCTGAAACCCAAAACTGCCGTGTTTTACCCTAGAAACATTAAAATACCACACAGTCTGCAGGACAAAGCCGAAGCATACCAGCAAATCTCTTACCTCCTTTACAACTCCTCTTCAGCAATTCAAAAATTAACTGTTTATCCCAGCTTTATCCAAAGGAGACATGACATTTCATGAGACTTATTCATATTTCAATATGTCTAACTAATAGGAGATTCTACAAAATACTCTTTATAATAGGAATGATAATGG